>NC_056533.1:985000-1285000 GCF_910596095.1 Thunnus maccoyii | reverse complement strand
AATCTCTCATTTGCACATCATCTTTGATCCTACATGGTGCGTTACATTAACGCAACTTGTATTAGTGTTATTATAAATAATGAATATTCCCTATACTGTTTATTCCTGGTCAATACTCTGTACATTCAGCCTATTCTCTTCTATTTAATATTTAAAATTCAATCAGTAGCTGCTCCTCTCACCAGAACATATTCTATATTTTATATCTTACATTTTTCTTCTGTTGTAAATTCTTCTGATTCTGATTCTGTAATCCCTGGTACCTTCCAGGCCTCTTCTTGCAGAGTGTGGGTTGCCATCAATTTACAAGCTGTTGTATTTCTCTGTTATACAATATTAAAGGGATTTAATATTATGTTATACTTGGTTGGTTCTAGATATAATAATAACTACAATAATGGTGAATTAATCTAGGGCCTTACAAGGGAGTGAGTTGTATGAGGTAGAAATAGCTGGCGAGGTCATTTCTGTGTGGAGCCAAGGGTGGTGCAGTGGGATGTCAGCCACAATGGTCCTTTGCAATGTACATTATCTTAATAAATACAATACGCTAAATAATGCAATACACCAGGCATGTAAAACTGAGTTTACAATTGACTATATTAAGCCATAATAATGATAATTTATGAATGTGTCAAACATGATTGACACTGTATTGCGTACCCTTCTCCTCTCCAACATCTATTCCATATTTACTTGAGTTACTTTTATTATAAAACAGAAAATAAAAAAGAAGTGAAGGTCTGCAGCTCTTGCAGACACTGACACCACTGTACCACCTCACTGTACCTTTAAATGGTCTGAATCTGGTCCTTATTTCCTCAAACATAGCTGAGAGTTTAGTGTAATTAGCCATACCCTGCACACTACCTTACCAGAGCATGTTTGCAATTAGCAGTCACATGCAATCTTGCATTATTACTTCACTCACATCTGTAAGGATTCGTTTACAGATCTAAGTCTTAATGCAAGCTGGCAGCTAAACAGAGTGAAAAGGCACAGCAATGGGGATTTCATTCCAAACAATATCTGACAGAGAGGGAACATAACATCCAGCAATCATTACAAAGAGAAAGAGAGAGAGATTAGGGTGGTGTCACAGTGTCATGATGTCATGAAATAATATAGGCCAATCTCCGATATAAATAAGTCAATATCATGACAGCACATGGGCATTTTTCTGCTGCAGGAAAATCCCAAAGTTTACTGCTCATGAAAGCAGCTTTTATGACTGAGATATCTTGTTATGAATAATATCTAAATAACAACCAACACTACAAAAAGAAACTGCAGTCAGTTGAAACATAGCATAAGTTACTCGTGTATTGCGGGGACTGGTCACAAAGAGAATATCTTAATGCCCAGTGTTTGTCAAGAACAGACACAGGAAGTACTAATGTTCTTGTACTTTACTTGGAAATTTCCATTTTCTGACACTTTATATTTCTATTCCACCACATATATCTGAAAGCTATAGTTACTCTGAAGGTCAAGATTGAAAGAAAATCAATGATAACCATATGAAATATGATGCATTGTTATACAGTAAAATAACGTAAAGTAAACAACCCTACAGTAAAATGTTTACAACCAGCTCCACTTAGAGCAGATACAACATTAAAAGGCCGATTATAAATGTATGTATCACTAATAATAATCAAATATAATAAAATAACATACTTAATCTCTGACAGGGGCTATCCAGGGGTATTATGCAGGCGTATTACTCATTGTGCAGTCCCTGCATAATGAATACTTTGACTTTTGTACATTTGCTTGTACTTTTACTTAAAGTCCTCCTCCACTCAAAAATGTGTTTTACTTATTGTTCCATCACTGTGATGTTGTTCTCTTCACTGTGCAGAATGATGTGTGTGCAGAGTTTGTGTTCACGTTCTTCTGCTGGAAAGTTTCTCTGAGCTCACCTTAAATCTGAGTTTAAGACAAGTACCTGCAAGCATGATTTTTGACATCACAGCTAGTTTGGAGCCAATTTTAATCCAGTATGTAACTTTCACAAGTGTGATGAGAAACTTGAAGCCTTCAGTACACACACTGACAATGGACTTTTCAGTGAAGTAGGAGATATCTTGTGTGAACTTCTTTTGTGAAAAAACATATCAGACACAAACCATTTTTCAAAGCAGAATATTGTTATTTGTCTTAAAACATGTCTGGGAGGGGTCTTGCAAGATTTTTTACTCGTAATGACGTGATATTGAATAATTATCATTTTTCTGCTTCTGGAAATCAGTGAACAGGGCAATTTTCTCTGTAGTCAGTCTGGTATTTTGGTGACCTATCTTACTTTGTCAGGAAGTTAAGTTTTGGAATTTCTTCATTAAGATACTCTAACCCCTCATTTGAAGTAAAACTAATGAGTCCATAGCCCTCATATATATCATACCCCATAATTAATAATATTTCTGATTGTCTAATTTGTCTTCTAGATAATTCCACTGAGCCACAGGATGATAACAGCAGCAGCAGCAGCAGCACTTCCTTTCAAATCACCATTTAAAATCCTCCTGTAATTCTTGAACTGTACCATCACAATGTCTATTTTCAAGGAAAAAATAAGGACTACTTTAAATTTTATTTAAATAAAATTGATGCACTGTATTCGGAATTGAATGGTATTGTTATATCTGTACAATTCAGAAAAGTGTCCTAAATCAAGTTATTCCACGTAGGCCTATTTATGCAGCAGTTGTCTGCAGATAACAGCATTCCACTACATTTTAAATGGAGTTGGGAATTCTACAAGAGAATCATTAATTAGAGCTATGCCCTAGTGTGGGTAACGAATAGAAAATAAGGGGAATGAGCCCACCGCCAGCAGGAGCCGATCCCTCTCCATCAAGTCAGCCAGCTTGTGCAACATTTTGCCCCGGCTGGACGCATCCATTCTCTGCCACGGAGAGCCTCTCTGCTTGGCTGCCTTGGCTGCCTCCACCGCCTTGTCCACATCTTCCTGCACAAACAAAAATTAGAATAAAGCAGGACATACCAGGACACAGGGCAAGGTCTCGTGTATGACAAAAGGTTTTAAAAATTCTACCAGCTGTTTTTCTTTATTATATTAACAGAAGGGGTAAGAGGAGTAATATTAATAGTAGCCTACATTTATTTTGAAATATTTCGGTTCCCATGTTACCTTTATTTATTTACATGGGCAGTAGAAAGCAGTGTGAACTCTATTGTCAAAGATATTTTGTGGAGCTAAAACAACACTTTGTGGATAATATATAGACTTGGCATATAGATTTGGCAAAAAGACTGTGTCTATTTGATTAAGTTCTTATGCCTGCTGTATTAGATTAGACATTTCTTCATATAGACACAAACACCTGAAATCAACAGATATTTGAATGAAATTTGGCAATTGTTTGGATTGGATTGAATGGATTTAGAGTCAAAGCAAATGGGGGGCAAAATAATTTAAAGTCTTGATTATCCAGTGGTACAGTATGAAGGCCTACATTTAAGTATGTCATATAAATAATATTGTATAACAAAATACAGCATGCACAGCTGCAATTGATGTCTTCTTACTTTGTCTGCTTCGTCCACATCACAGATTTTGACACCTGTTGCTGGGTTGAAAGTTGGAAATTTCCTTCCTCTGCTGGATGTGTGCCATTCATTGTTTATAAAAATCTGTGGAAAGTGGAAAGTGTTTGCAGACATGTATTATAATCTCTTATATGTTTGACAGCAGACACCTATAGCTTTGGTTTTGCCTCAATTGACACCTGATTTACACTATCACCAAAGTTAAAAAGCTCAATGAGAGTGAAATGCTTTGACTGTCATGGTGAATAAAAACCCTACCCGCAACAGTTGAATTTGGTATCTATGTAGTGCACCCTTACCTTGGTGTGCCTGATCTCCTGGACTTTGATAGGCTGGGGAAAAGGCATAGCTGGGATCCCATCGGCCACTCCATTCTCTGTTCCATTTTGTGCCATTCTAGGTCAGCAGTACAGTCCACAGCCAGTCTGTCAGCTCCGTCTACTAAACAGTGTCAGCCCATCTACTGGCTTTTTATAAGAATGTGGAGTTCCTCCCTCCTCACACAGCAGTTGAGGAAAGCCCAACTCCGCCCCTATCAAAATAACAAGGGTCCTTATCTGAGGGGAATCTTGTTCTTGTAGCAGCTTGGAAACATCCTGAAACATGTATTGTATTTACTAATACTATGTGAGTAGTGTGGAAGAGTGGCCATGAGGCACAGCTGGGTTTACCTGCTGTTACATTTTTCCTATATAGTAAGCAAAGTTGTGATCCAGCAACTGCTCACCATTACTTCTGTCATTACAATGATGATTAAATGCATTTTAATTTTTTTTCATTAAGACTGGTGGGTTGACAGAGTGAGCATGCATTCATGAGCTGCTGTGTGGGTATGCATATGTGTGTGAGATATCACAGATAGCAAAGGGAGAGTCAAGAGTATAATTTCACACCTGAGTTATTTGGCTGTGTCTTTCAGTCCAGGCAATGAAAGTAATGAGAGTGAATTCATTCTCCTGCAAAATATTTACATTACAACACAAGAGATTTGATCTGCTCCTGTTGGCCTATTTGGACTGACTGCAGACTGTTCATCAACGGTGCAAAGGTGTTATGAGTTGTGATGTTCTTTGCAAAGTTAGTTTTTGCACCTAGGCCTGGTGAAGTTGAATGGAATTGAACACATGCAAACAAATGCTTTTGTTCTTGGGGACAAAGCTGTTTGCTTGTTCCAGACTTGCACTCATACACAGTCTGCTATTGTTTCCCCTTCATTGCTTCTTGTCATTCTTCATGTCAAAGTTTAATTAGGACAACAAGGTTTTGCAGGCTCATTTCTCACTTCAGCAACTTTCTAACACTTCATAATGAGGGAGAGACCCAGAGTGAGAGAGTGGATAATAAGAACAGGGAAGGAAAGGCCTTGGCAGGGTAAGTCAGTCAGGGGAAACAATATGAAATGCAAAGCATGAGCTCAAACCCATGCAAATAAGCAGGAACCTGCACTGGTGGAGGGGATGAGTTGATTTCTCAGACAGTTTGAGGGATTAACAGTGAGTGAATCAGCACAGTCACCATTAATATTCTTTAGATGAACCAGTATGATTAGGTCATAAAACAGAAGGTAATTGTACTCATGAGAGTATATAACAGTCTGACAGTTACAGTGATTTTTTATTTTTTTTTCCATTTAAAGGATAAGGCTGGTGATATTCTGTATTTTTCTTCTTGTCAAATGTATGAAAAGACTCAAACCAACTATGTGTTGGTCTGGCATTTGTTGGGGACTATTTTCGGCGGTGGATTAATCCACATGTGTCCTAGTGAGTATTTCTGGCAGCAGGATGATGTAACCCAGTTTTACATCAAAATGTGTAATAGCTATGTTGATCCACAGCACAAAACATATTAGTTTCACAATAACAGCTCTAAGAGTATGAGATGCATACGTTTTTTTGGCCCATTCTTTTCTATTGGCCTGTGTCCACGTCATGTGACTGAAGTTTCTGTCTGCTCAAACAAACAAAATGGCTGCCATTCATTTTATTCTCAGTGGAAAATGCAATATTTTAAGATAGCTTTGGCATTAAAATGCAATTTGATAACATTTTTGGTGAGGCAGTGTGACAATGTGCATTTCATTTTCATTTCATTTTGTTTGTTTGATAACACTGTTTCCTTTGTACAGTCAATATTTCATTTCAAGTTTTATATCCCATTTATTTTTATTATTCCATTCTGTAAATAGATTTTAAAATTTCAGTTTTAACATTACTTTGTTTATTTCATTATTATTATTTTTATTACCTTACCTTGCTATTTTTATTCTTCTGTGTTGAGTTTTTTGTGAGCAAACACCAGGACACATTCTTTGTATGCTTGCATTGGCTAAAAAAAACAGATTCTGATTGAATGGACTATTTCATGCTGACATAAAATCCAAAAACCAAGAAACATAAAGATACAAAAAAAAAATCTCCAGGGTTGTATGAATGATAGCCTATGCATAAATGAGAACTGGTTGGTCTTTTCAGCCCTAACCCTAACCCAAGCGCTGTAGGCCTTCCTCCAAGCCTGTAGTAATGCCCTACATTGTCAGCAGTATTGTAATATCTGAATGTGACTGATTTTGGTTACAATTTCCACTGATTGTGACGTCGCCATCTTGTCACACGCACGCTCACGCTCACACACACACACACACACACACACACACACACACACACACACACACACACACACGCACCCACGCACACACGCACACACGCACACACATGCATTCCCCTGCATGTGTCCAACCCTGTACATAGCTGTTGTGTTTGTTTGGTAGGATTACATTTTAGAATAGTCGTTTATTGAATGAAGCATTTGTTAACTTTGTTAATTTTGCTAAGTTTAATAAACACTGTTATATCTTTAAAGAGAAGTTCTTCTGTCATTATTGTGTGTAATATTGTGAAAAGTGGCTGATTGAAGGAGTCAGAGCTCGAATTCACCCTTCTTTGTTCACCCTTGAATGTTGATATCTCTCAGATATTAACATTCTAGGTGAACTCTCATTTATGAGACTACCTGGTTTGGTTATTGGTCCCGGTTTCCGGGTGGTGCCCCGGATTTGTTAATTCATATTAATAATTCTATTAATTGTCATAATTAGTTAATTATCCTTGATAATTGATAATTATTGCAAATAATCAACTGTGTTCCTCATAGGTCCAACAGTTGGTGCCCGAATTATTGATTAAGGTTAACAATATCTTATTTTCATAATTCATAATTATCTATGATAATTATGAATTATTGCTAATAACCAAACGCACTACTGCCCATCCCAACATTGCCAATTAGTACCGATCTGGTCACACCCCATGGTTTAGCTATGAAGCACCTGTGCTGGCGTGTAATCACTGATAGTTTGATTGAAATGTGTCTCTGAGCGGCCTGAAGCTGGAGAGATAGTCTCTTCACTCCAACCAAAGTTACAGTGTAACCATATGTTCTCTATTGTATCGAGACTATCTCTCCACTCTGATACATATTTCATATATATGGGGTAGCTCTTTAAGACACCCCATAAGAATATGTGACAAACAAACTATTTACAAATTTACACTATTTACACTATCTGCAAGATGCAGAGGCCAAACTTGTGAGCGGAGTGGCCACTCAGATCAGCCCGTAAGTCACAAAGCTGACCAAGGAGACAACAAAAGGTAAAAAATAGACATGGCCTAGCTGTCTACTGATGAGTCAGACCCAGCACCCACTCCCCAAAGAAGTGGTGGGCCACTACATTTAGACGGTAGAATTGGGAAAATGTGGACTGAGATGACCATGTGGTTGCCGTACATATGGTATCGAGAGAAACTCCCTGCCACCAAGCCCATGAGGTAGCCACACCACGAGTCGAATGAGCCTGAACTGGACAGGCACACCCGAGAATGAATGAATGGTGAACTAAATGGTGTCCTCAACCCAGTGGGACAGCCTAGGCTTCGACAAGGGTCGATAATGTAAATAACTGGAGTTGAAATAAACAAAGAGCTGATCAGTCTTCCTGATGGTGTTATGGCTAGGCTAATGAACCCACGAGCAAGACACCAAGGTAGGAGGCAGTGAGTGGGGTTGGAAAAGGATTTATTTGCAAGGTGGAAAAACTGGGAGACTGGGGCTAAGGTCTGGACCGGTAGCTGGGGAACCTGGGGGCTTGGGCTGGGCGTGAGGCTGGGTATAGGGGATGGAGCGGGGAGCCAGGTAGAGGGATAGGCTGAGCCGGCTAGGCAGGAGGACTGGAGACAGGGCCGGGGTCAGGTTGAGGTCTTTGTAGGAAAAGAGTCTATGATCTGGCGGTGAGTAGGAGGTTGCACCCCATATTTAAGCAGACCTCCTGATGAATGGCAGCTGTTCGCCCGACTCCTGCACACCTGTCTCCAGCAATTAGCACCCATAGAGAGAGAGACACACACACACACACACTAGGAGGAAGCAGAAATGGAGGGCATGACAGATGGCCTGCATGTACCGGATGTACTCTGCCAAGGCTGGGCACAGCAAGGACTGGAGCTGCTCAGCCTCTGGGCCTCCACCAGGGGAGAAGAGCAACTGCAGCTCAACTGACTGGGACAGGCAGAACTCTTAGGCAAAAATGCTGGGTTGGGGCGGAGGACCACCCCTGACCCAACCAGCAGGAACCTGCAGCAGTCACCAAGAACTGCGTGGAGCTTGCTGATCCTCCTGGCAGAGGCTATAGCTAGCAGAAATGCTGTCTTAAGGGAAAGCCATTTCAAATCAGCAACACCAAGGGGCTCAAAGGGGGAATGCTGAAGTGCGCCAAGGACTATGTTCAAGTCCCATGGAAGGACTGAAGGTACAATCCTATGAACTGTAAGCCTCTGGGCACCTCTAAGGTCTCTAAATCAAGGAACAATCACCCGGCAGGGTCAAAGCATGCTCATTGACATGCACTGCCTTGACTGCCACCACCATCACTCACAGGATAACGGCAGACTTCCCCGCCTCCAGCTGGGACTGCAAGAACAGCAGGACATCCTGGGCCTTGGCCGAGTATGGATTCACCCAGTGAGCCCCACACCAAGTGGAAAATAGCCCCCAATGGTACAAGTAGGCAGCTCTAGAGGATGACACCCGGGCCTCCTGTACAGCCCTCACTACAGGCTCTGGCAAGCCTAAAGCCAGGAGCCTCTCCCTCTGAGGGGCCAGGCCGCCAATCTGAGCCCCACTGAGAAGGGGTGGAACAGGGTCCTGCTCGCCTGAGACAGCAAGTCCTGCCTAAGCGGGAGCTCCCATGGCATGCTATTTTGGAGAGGTAGGATCACTGAAAACCACAGCATGTGGGGTCACCAGAATCAACCTTGCCCCATCCACCTAAATCCACCAGAGAATGGTTGGAGAAGAGTAAAAGGAGGGAAGGCATAGAGCAGACTCTGAGGCCCTAGGGGTGGATTGTCATTCCTCAGGGAGAAGAAAAGTCAACATGACCCATCTCTGTGAGCAAAGAAGTCGACATCCGACATTTATGTGCTGGATCAGCCAATGGCCGTTCCAGCGTCCATTGACCCCTCAGCCTTCGTCGACAGTGCCACAGCCTACAGGGGATGTGTCTCTGAAGAACAGTTGGTGATAGACCACTGGTCCTAGAGCAATCCCCTTGCTATTTTGGCTGGATCTGTCCACCAGCAGAAGGCTCTGTGAAGCCTCTGAGAAACTACTACTTCGGTCTGGTGGTTCCCTTGTGGACACAGGCCCAAGCTTAGCAGGCACCTCTGGACAGGTTGCATGTGCAGGAGGGCCAGAGGGAAAACCTGCACCATGGCTGCCATTAGGCCCATGAGACAGAGGCAGAGCCCCCAGTTAACCCAAGAATGCAGCTGGAAGTGGCTGAGGAGGGCTGTGAAGGCCTGCTGCCTCTCTGGAGTAAGTACAATGATCACCCTCCTGGAGTCCAGAACCATGCCAGGAACACTGTCACCTGGGAAGGCTGGAGCTTGTTCCCTTCTTAGTTTAGGTGCAGACCCAGGGTTTGAATGTGCTCCAAGAGAAGGGCCACATGAGACTGCACCGTCCAGCCAAGTTTCAAGATTATTGAGAATCCTAAACTCCTGCTGTCTCATGGGTGCAAGGATGCATCTATGCAACAGGTGAACGTACAAGGAGCCAGAGATATGCCAAAAGGCAGTGTTATGGAATTTTCCATCTTTAGGGGTTAGAAATTGGGTAACATTGGGTCAAGCCTGGGCCCTGAGGTGACACTGTAATTCTGAAGCAAAAAGGAGACATTCTTTGAGACTCCAGAACCCTCTGTGATGTTTTGGGGAAGCAGAAGTCTCTCTGATAAAGGGTAAATCAGCATTGCCATGGTTACCAAGGTCAGAGAGGCCCTTCCTAGACAGAGACACAGATACACAGATAGGTGAATGCGTGGCCAGAATGTGCTGACAGTGACCTGAAGTTCTATGCAACGTGACCTGAATTAACATGGGTAAAATGCAGTTCCTTGTTTAGAAACTAGTGAACCAGTTAGACTATTTTTTCATATTGTAGGCTGATCTGTTGAGGTTAAAGACTAAGAGTCAGACCTTCAGAGGGCAGAATGGAAAGAGACAGCATCTGGGCCAGAACACCTTGATGTGTACTGTTTCAGTTCTCTGCTTGATCAAGTGCTTCAATAAACATTTTCAGCTTTCAGACATCAAAGGCTTTCTTCACTGAGGTGCTGACCATCAATATCCACAACAGACAGGACCCAAATCTCAAATATTCTGCCCTAGTAGCCAAACCTCAGGAAATGCCAATGCCCCCACCAGATGGTTATCTGGAAGTATGCATCCTTGAAGTCGATGGTGGTAAACCAGTCCCCTGCTGTGATGGCCTGCTGCATTCTGAGAACTATCAACATCTTGCATCTTGCAACATCTTGGGGCGAAGATACTTGTTGAGCCCCCTGAGGTCCAGAATAGGACAAAGTCCTCCATCCCACTTGGGGACCAAGAAATAGCAGGAGGAAAACCCTGCCTGTTAATTCCCAAACGCCACCTCCCGTATGGAATTCTTCTCCATAAGGGAGGACAGTTTTGTCCACAGTACCTCTGCATGTGGAGGGTTGGTCACAGTGGTGAAAGTAGTTGACCTCGTTACAGAAGGCCTGTGAGAAAACTGCAAGTGGTAGCCATGGGTCATGGTGAACACTACCCACAGGCCCGCCCCCAAAGCCGACCAAGCTGCCTTGTAATGGCTTGCTGAGTGGTCTGACTTCACCTACAAAAAGCCTCCAGCTGGGGCCTGAGGTCTCCTGGTCCCCCACGACCTCTGGTGCCAGCTGATGCACAGCCGTTCTTGCTGTCTGAAGCCCCTGGTGCATCTAGAGAGGCTATCTGAGACCTCTTGTGCACAGTGGTGACTTTCTTGTGCCTGCTGCAACAGCCTTGTTGCATCTGGTCCAAACATAGCTGAAGGCTCCAGTGGCAATTTCAACAAACAATGCCAATCTCCTTGCTGGAGTTGGGACTGGGATAGCCACAGGTGGCATCTAATGACCCAAAAGGATGCCAGGGTCCTGCCAGCAGCCCCTGCCTGCTCCTTCATAACTAAAGAGGGGAATAAGGAAGCTGTTTGAAGTTCACCAACCACGCCCGAACCCCCAGAACCTTCCTGCACTTGGCAGGACAGGTCACAAAAGTAGAGGGTCATAATGGCCCCAGTATTAGCCAGACGGGTCTGCGTAGCCATAGCCCTGTTAAGCTTAGCAAGCAGGCTATCCATGACCCTGCAATTCCTGCTAGGGTAGGTGGCTTTGCCAAGAATGGAGCCAGAGGGAGAAATCAGCAGAGAGAGGGCCTACTCCACCAGAATGAGTGACCCGAGGCCCTCAGGCAACCTGCTCCCTGTCATGCATGTTCAAAAACTTCAGACATGATACAGACCACTTGTGTGTAGCTGCTGCAGAACCAAATTGTTTACACACCAGATCTTTAAAGTCAGGCAGGAGGGGTACCTGCACCAATGTGGGGTGAACTTCCACATCCTCCTCAAATCGAAAGGTAGGAGCCATAAGGTCTTCACAGGGGGTGACATCCAGAGCCCTGGACGCCCTGCCAATAACCTCCTGGCAGGCTAACGAGGTTCTGCCTGCCATACAGACTGGCCTCTTAAGGCAGTCCATGCATGACTGAGGTTTTTCCCTAGACAATACGGCATGCTGATGCCCCAAACACAGCACACACTCGTCATGATGGCAAGGCAAGCCTGTGTGTATTAAAGGAATGTCCACATACCTTGACAGCAGGGGGATCATTCCCCGCACCTATGAAATATGTATCAGAGTGGAGGGATAATCTTGATACGATAGAGAAAGCAGGATTTATAGTGTAACATGAAGTAAGACTAGACAACATATCTACTATATATCATGCAAAAATAATACAAAATAAATTGTTTCATTCAATTCATCATTTCAAATACTTCTGTGTAAGTTGCATTTTGTCCTCATTGCCAATTGTATAATCTAATGCTCTGATAAACTTAATGTACAATGCATCACCTAAATTGATATACGTTTTCATTTGCATCCTATGTTATTAAATATAAATTAGAAGTTAGGAGTTATGTGTTAGTTTTTCACATTTAAGTTGCAATTTAAAAAATTAAAAAATAAAATGTAGTTAACTTGTTAACCTAGATTCGGGAGCAGAACCACGCCTCAACCACTCCTCTAATCAACTACCTAGCCTACTTATACCGGGTCAACCCATCCTACCCTGTTTGTCGCAGATTATGCTTCTCACCTAAACGCTTTATACAACAACTTCGATTTAAACAAAGACACAACTAAAAAATCTTATTACTTACCATGGATCCATAACTGCGGACCTACCCGACCGATTCAGACGATCTGTTTGACACCGGTCCACCAGACTCCTAGCAGCAACCAGACGGGCACCACCCTGACGTAGTCACTTGTGCTCCTTGGTCAGCGTGCTTCAGTCCCGCTGGCATCTCCATTCAACCTCCACCAACGAGATCTCTCCGAGGTCCCGCAGAGCTCAGGCCTCCTCTCCTCCTTCAGCGAGGGCTGGATGCCATGGGTATGGTCATAGGAGCCAGCTCCAACTCTCTCCTCATCCGTAGCTATCCCCATCTCACAGGCTTCCAGGTCCCCGCTCTCCACCACGGCGCACTCGCGGTGTGCCTTCAGCTGCCAGGCGGCAGTCTCCGCGTCCACAAATTGAGCCGAATATCAAAGACTGGACCATTGCTCGCCTCCAACGTTTCCTGCGAGGTAAAGGCATCCCATTTCACCGCAACACACACAAAGCCGAACTTTACAGACTGAAAGCTGGCTCACGGAGGAAGCAACACACCCCAGACTCCGCCTATCTTGTTAAATGATTAAAACTACCTCAGAGGAATCTATCTCTGAGCTTCTCTCCAGAAACTCATGAGCCAAGACATAAGTCTTAATAGGACGTCCCTTTTCTTTGTTTTTCGACCAAGTATAAACATATTTTAATCTTTTATTGAAACAAGTTCAGATTTTTTTTATTTATAACATTAAGTCACGTGTTTCCACGTATAGTATTTCATTTTTGAAGTTTACACTGCAACTAGATAAAAATTGAGCGTAGTCAGGCAACTTTATTCGGCACTCAACTAAGATTACAAGAAGCCAAACCAAAAAGACTCTTTCCAGAGCAGCCTGAAACAGCTTGATTCCTCTTTACCAGTAGTTCAACAACGCTACACCACAACTACTCAAACCAGCCAAGGCCAGACCACACCGTACCAAGTTGTAGCTTGCAGCCAACTCCAACTCCATCTAAGACTCCATGCCAAGACGACATCTCTGCAGCAACAAAACTCATCAAAAGTAAGGCATAACATGGCTTTGTGATCAAGGGTTCATGTCAAATAACTTTAAAATTAAAAGATAATGTCTTTAGGGAGGTCGAGTTAGCTTCTCTTAGCATTCTCCGTTGCAATACATTAGCCTTGAGTCACACACTTTGAGCCACTATTTCTAAACAATTTTCTTTATTAGTTTATTCTATTACCATTTATAGGCCTTATTCTTTTTATTTATCTTACACTTTATCATGTATCCTCAAGTCATTTAGCTATTAATAAATATCTCCATTTACCCTAAGAAGTTTTTGTGTGATTTCTTCGAGCACAACAGACAGAAGTCACTGCTTGGACAAGAACTTAAGGTTTTGAGACTGATTAACTGACCAAATTGAGAATTAAATTCAAGCTTTGATGTTTCCTCTGGACATTAAAGGTTACTTGTAGGAGGTGGTGCCCAGATGAGGTTTTAGATTAATAAAAGTATTAATGTTCCAAAAATATATTTAAGTGAGGCAGAGAAAATGTAGAGGTACACTGTACTGGATTTCAGTATAATACAGTCCCACTCAACACCACCACAAAGCACTGCCTCAAAATGATTGAATTAAGAAAAAATACACAAACATTTAAAGTAGCCTCTAAAGAAGCTAAAACCATGTATTTCAGTCCAATAAAATCAAATGATAAATAATTATTCATAGTGGGGCCACATTTTAGTAAACTGAGGGAACAAAATATTAATTTTGAGGAAAAAGTAATGGAGTCAAAGTGAAAATTACTACAGTATATTGAGAGAACAAAATAAGTACATTGAGCAAAGAAATAATGTAATGTGAGGGTTAAAATGACTAATGACAGGGACTGATTGATCAAAAAGGGATCTGTGGGGAGGTCCTTAACTTTGAAGGCTCCATTATTCCCCCATCAAAGTTTTAGAGAAGGCTTTTAAACAGCATTTATACATTCATGTAGGGAAGTAAAATGTACAGAAACTGACTAAATGAAATGAAAAAAATCCAAACATTAAGACAATCTTACAGACTATTCTTGGTGTTTGGTCAAATTTTCTGTGGCCAGGTAGGGTTGTTTGGGGGAACTTGGACTCATGAATACAGTATCCTGGCTGTAGCAGGTTGTGTATCAGTGCCTTCCAAAACAAATCATATGCCATTACCATAACCATGTGACAGTTTAAAACCTGACTGATATGAATGTTTTCTGATCTGCCACCTCTGTGATTAGGGTCTGGTTAAGTTTAAAATACATGTACTACTTGGTTAAGACAAATTTGCAAATTTGCTTTCATGGTTAAAAGAAACCTATGTTAAACCTTACTTGTTGGCTAACCTTATTTAGCCAACAGGTCTGTGGACGATGCAGTAAACATGGCCCTCCACTTCATCCACCACCATCTGGATGCAGATGAGGAAACTACGCCAGGATCCTGTTTGTGAATTTCAGCTCCGCCTTCAACACCATCATCCCTGCCCTGCTGCAGAACAAGCTGTCCCAGCTGAATGTACCTGATTTGACCTGCAGATGGATCACAGACTTCCTGTATGACAGGAAGCAGCACATGAAGCTGGAGAAACACATCTCTTACTTCCCGGCCATCAGCACCTGACCTCAACTCTGTGTCCTTTCTCCACTTCTCTTCTCCCTGTACACCAAAAGCTGTACCTACAGTCATCAGTCTGTCAAGCTCCTGAAGTTTGCGGATGACACCACCCTGTGGGTGTGGGAAGATAAGTCAACTGAAAAAATCTGTATTTATACTGCTGAAGTTAATGCAGATTATCAGTCTCTTGGACATTTGGAGAACATTACATCATGATGTCAGAGACTATACTTTCTATTCCAACAGACATTGGATCATCTCAAGAATGGACCTATTCTATTAATGGAGTTGGAGGCGTATGGCAGTGTGAGTGCAAACACTGCGATAGTCGGACATCGGAGGCGAGATCTAACATGGTGGCGACCTGTTGCTGAATGAACTGAGTAAACACGTTAACTTTACAGGATTTACAAAAGATTTAAACACCTCCTGATTCAAATTACATTCACCGATCATCTGTCACCACCTACCCGGACCACTACATCTTTACAGTGGAGGACATAACAGATCTTGAAGCATTCATCGATGACTACTACAACCGGCAGATCAACATGGAGCCAGACTCAGCCAAACCCAGCACCAAAAGACGAAAGACAGACTCTTCAACGGACACAGATGATCTACAAACCACTGAAGTTGAGGTTAGTGTGCTAGCAAGCATAAACAAAAAACTGGACTTATTAGTATCACTACACGAAGAGATTAAAGACATACGCAATAGCCTGGAGTTTGCCCACCACAACATCGCCACACTACAAGAATCCAACCAGGACTTACAAACCACCGTTAAAACTCTCGACGAACAAATACATGCCATCTCCAAAGAAAATAAGACTCTGAAAGAAACTATGTTGGATTTACAAACCCGTTCTATGCGCGACAATCTCATCTTCTCTGGCATCTCCGAACAAACACCCGACAACCCAGAAAACCTAAAAAAAAACTTCATGAAAACTCAACTAAAAATCCCCCCCGACACTGTACAAAACATCACTTTCCACAGAGTACACCACCTCGGAAAACCATCAACCAAAGGACCCCGGCCTATCATCGCAAAATTCGAACACTTCAAACAAAAAGAACTGGTCAGAAGCAGAGGAAGGGAACTCAAAGGAACATCATTTGGACTCAACGAACAATACCCACATGAAATAAACGAACGCCGGAAAGTACTGTACCCCATTCTCAAAGAAAACAGACAAAACAACAGACGTGCATTAATCATAGTGGACAAACTGTATATATCGACGGACAATTATTTCGCAACTCCAAAATCACGCCATGGCTCTTCTGAAAATACAGTAATAGACTCATACATCTAACTATAACAACCCTGATTATCTGACCGAAAGCCTCACTCCCAACTTCACTCCTCTGTAATCAGGAAACCGCCTGCGTTACCCTACAGAGGAGTTAAAAAATCTACCTCTCTCTCGTAATTTTCATTTTTTTGTGTGTGTGTGTGTGTTAATGTTCACGTTATGTTATTGTCACCATTCACCGTTATATCTGGACAGTCTAAGGCAGTTATAGCAACCAGCTCGAAACTCGACTCCCCCCACCCTCCTCCTCCCCCCTCCTTCAGTGGCTTCTTCTTTATGCTTCATTCAAAACAAGATAAACCAAACACATAACCATGCAGACACTAAACCTGGTAATGTGGAATGTACGTGGCTTTCGTACACAGACTAAAAGAACCAAAATCATCAATCATCTCATAAAATTAAAGGCTGATATATGTTTTATGCAAGAAACCCACCTTACAAACTCTGAATTACAATATATTAGACTCAAACAATTTGATAAAATATTCTCATCCACACTCAACACAAAACAAAGAGGAGTTTCGATCTTAGTCAATAAAAACATCCCATTCATCCATAACTCATCCATTACTGACCCACAAAGAAGATTCATCATTGTTAATGCATCTATTAATCAGACAACATTCACATTTGCAAACATTTACGGCCCTAACAATGATGACCCATCTTTTTTCCATAATTTTTTCTCCTTACTATACAATTCAGCAAACATCATAATAGCTTAGATTAGATTTAATAGATTTCAACACTGTTATCAATCCTACAACTGACTGCTCTAGCACACCCGGCAACACAAGAACCTGGCACTCAACTGAAGTAATTAAACAATACATGAAGGAACTTGGACTTGGCAATAATTGGAGTATGAAAAATCCATCATCCAGACAATATTCATATCTTTCCTCTCTCCATCAATCTTTCTCCAGAATTGACTTCTTTCTTCGTAATTCACTCTCCCAGCACATCCAAGGAAACACAATCCATCCAATCATAATCAGTGATCAGTTTCCTTATCAATAAAAACTCGAACACATATCAAGTCTCCCACAAGATGGCGTTTCAATACATCACTCTTGGAGGATCCAGATTTCATCACATTAATTCAGAAAGAGTGGGCATCCTTTCTGGAGATGAATGACTCTCCAGAGATCTCACCATCACTCTTATGGGAAACAGGAAAAACAGTCATCAGAGGAATAACCATTTCATATTCATCACATAAGAAACGACAGCAACAGGAAGAAACTAGCTTAGAGACAAAAATCAAACACCTAACACACCAACTAACCAGCAATCCCTTTGAACAAAAATAAAATGAATTAGCTCAACTTAAAACCCAATTGGAAAGCATCATATACAAGAAAACACAATTCATAATCCAACAGCTCAAATATGAAAACTTTCAGTACAGTAATAAATCAAGTAAATATTTGGCTAATCTATTACAACACAAAAAAGAAAAAGCAATAATCCCATCTATACTCAATTCCACAGGTACAGTCACACATAATCCACAAGAAATCAATGATATATTTCACAAATTTTATAGCAACCTTTATGCCTCAAATTACAAACCCAGTCAATCAGAAATAGACACTTTTTTAAGTAATCTGGACCTACCAACAGTACCATCAGATTTAGCCCACCTTTTAGATTCACCACTCAGCCCCGAAGAATTACATAAAGCTCTACTCAAAATGCCGAACAATAAATCACCTGGACCAGACGGTTTTCCTGCAGAATTCTACAAACATTTCTGGAATATATTATCACCACTATTCTTCAGAGTAACTACAGAAATTAAAACTACCTCCAATATACCCACCCACATGAACACCGCCATAATGACATTACTCTTAAAACCCAATAAAGACCCAACCCACCCCTCCAGTTATCGCCCCCTATCACTAATTAATACAGACGTCAAAATCATTACAAAAACATTGGCAACCAGAATAGAAACAGTCATTCCACTTATAATCCATCCCGACCAGACAGGCTTCATCAAAAATAGACACGCTTCAGACAATATCCATAGACTTTTTAATTTGATCAATACATCACAGCAAAAACACAACAAAACCATAATTGTATCACTGGACGCAGAAAAAGCATTGACAGAGTAAACTGGACTTTTTTATTTTCCACCCTCCACAGGTTTGGCTTCGGAGAGTCATTCATCCACTGGATTAAAACACTATACACTTCACCTAGGGCCACAGTTATCACAAACGGGATCACTTCACCAAGCTTCACACTCCACCACGGAACCAGACAAGGATGTCCACTCTCTCCATCTCTATTTGCAGTTTTCATTGAACCACTCGCTACAGCCATACGACAAAACAATAAAATCAAAGGAATACAATATTCTAATTCAGAACATAAGCTTAGCTTATATGCAGATGATTTATTACTACACCTACAAGATCCTTTCACATCATTACAAGAAACATTCAAAATAATCAACAACTTCTCCTCAATCTCACACTATAAAATAAACTGGAACAAATCCACTATTCTACCTTTGACCGCAAATGCCTGGGATTCTGCAGCTCAAGATCCCTCTTTCCCACTCCACATTGGTAATATCAAATACTTAGGCATTAATATTTCCTCCAGGCTGTCAGAGTTGTTTAACCTCAACTACACCCCTCTGCTGAAAAACATAGAAGATGATTTTAAACGCTGGACCAAGTTACCACTTACTTTTATTGGACGCATTGCAACAGTTAAAATGAAAACCCTTCCACAAATCAACTACCTATTTCCATTACTTCCCATTACCCCCACTGACAACTGGATTCAAACTTTAAACTTGTTAACAACTCAATTCTACTGGAAAAATAATAAAAACCAAGAATCTCACTTTCAACATTACAGAGCACAAAATCACAGGGCGGCCTAGAAGCACCAAACTTCCTTCATTATTTCTTATCAAATCAACTACAATATTTACTCAAATGGATCCATAAAGATAATTACAGTACACCATGGTTACAGATAGAACAAAATCAATGTAAAACCACCTCACTCACAGACCTCCCATTCCTACCACAATCAATCAAGAAACAAGACTACTAAAAGAACATCACAATCTCCTAAACTCTGACAGCCTGGTGGAAAGCCCACAAAATCACCAAATCATCACTGGCACCATGTAGGTTCACCCCAATTTGGCACAATCCAGACTTCAAATTGTACAACACTTCTGTTCACTTTCCATCATGGCACCAAAAAGGAATCACTCACCTCCACCACTTATTTGAAAATAACCAGTTCATATCATTCAATACACTTATCCAGAGGTATGGGGTTGGGAGAGACCAATTCCTGCAATATCAACAACTAAAATCCATTATTAAATCCAAAATCAACATATCCAATAACACATTACAGCCTTCCAAATTAAGCGAAGAAATCATTAAAATTATAAACCCCAAAAGAATAATTTCAAAAATTTACAAACTTCTTTCATTGACAGACACCTCCATAACACTCCCAACCTCAAAATGGGAAAAGGACCTGGCTCTATCCCCCAACCCCGATTTCTGGATACAAATCAATAAAAACATCTTCTCCATAACTACCAATACAAATTTACAACTAATACAATATAAAACCATCCACAGAATACACATCACTCAAGGAAAAATGTTTAAAATGGGATCGATCGATACAGATATCTGTTCACAATGCACCTTGGGTCACATAGATGATTATTTTCATGCCACTTGGTCTTGCCAGCCAGTCTTTTCATTTTGGATAACAGTCACAGAAAAACTATCGAGTATCTTGGGCTGCAGAATCTCAGCATCCCCATCGCTCTGCTTGCTGGGAGACTTGACACATGTCACAATCCCAACTAAACACAAAAACCCGTTATGGATTTCTCTAACTATCGCCAAGAAAATAATATTTCAAAACTGGAAATCCAAACATTCCTGCCATATCACTCACTGGACCAATTTACTCTCAGAACACATCTCAATAGAAAAAATAACAGCTTGCAAAACAAACAATATATCAACCTTTGAGGAAACATGGACCATATTCATTAATCACCTAAAACTCCACCCAGAATCCAATCAAAATCAATTACCAAAACCAGAGCCACATACATGACCACATATCAGACCACATACCCAACCAATAACAAAGAATGGACCTATTCCTGATCTCCCAAGAAATTGTTAGAAACGTGACACATAGTCTAATACATCCAGTAGTTATCTCAGATCATAGTCCCATTCAGATTGACATTAATTTGCAATCAGCACCACTGTGATCTAAACAGTGGAAGATCAATAACTCTCTATTTGAAGATCCAGATATTAAAAAGCAAATAAGTGAATACATTCATACATTTATGGACATTAACAAAAACTCCATTCCTGACATTCCACTGATATGGGAAACTTTAAAATGTTTCCTTAGAGGGGAAGAAATCAAGAAGTGGACTAAAGAATACAAAGCAGCGCAAAGAAGAAAACAGATTGTTAATAGAAATCAAGCTGATACAAAGTTCACTGTCAAATGAATATAAAGATGAAATATGGACTGAACTGTGTAAGCTGAAAATGAAATAGGATGACATTATAAGGAACAAAATTGAATATAAACTAAAGAGAGCAAAATTAAATTATCACAATTGTAGGGAGAAGGCAGGAAAGTTGCTAGCTTCAAGACTTAAAAAACAGATGACTAAAAATATCATATCTTATATTAGATTACCAAATCAAAAAATCGACATTCATCTTATCACTCAAGGAAATTATTCAGTATCATTCAATACGCAAAAAAGCTCCCTCATCCGGCAGCACTATGTACTTTGGATGCTGAAAAGGCCTTTGATCAAATTGAATGGCCTTTTATGTTCAGTACCCTGCATAAATATGGGTTTGGTAACAATTTCATGCACTGGATTAGGATGATCTACTCAAAGTCCATGGCAACAATAAGAACTAACAACGTCATTTCAAAACCTTTCATTTTACTTCGATGATCAAAAGAAAGATGTCCAGCTTCAGGACATTAATCTAGTCATTTAACCATTAGCTGAGAAAATAAGATCTGAAAAGAATATCAAAGGCATAAAAATTGGAGGTCAAATATATAAAATATCACTGGATGTGCAGAACTGCAGAAATGAAGACAAACTGAATGGAAATATGCACAAAATGATAACACATCATTTGGCTATGTAGCTGAGTAAGTATCTAAGTACAGTTACTTAAGTACTGGTCTTAAGTAGAATTTTGAGGTACTTGTACTCTACTTGAGTATTTCCATTTTATGCCACTTTAAGTTTCTACTCCACTACACTTCAGAGGAAAATATTGTACTTTCTACTCCACTACATTTATTTAACAGCCTTAGTTACTTTTCAGATGAAGATTTGACACAACAGATAACATAACAAGCTTTTAAAATACAACACATTGTTAAAGATGAAACTAGTGTTTTCCAATCTTTTTGGCTTTTGATGATGAAAAAGCAGTGTGTTGTTGGGGTCAAATGGTTTCATTTAAGTAACGGTTGAAATGATCCAATATTTCACCATAAATCAAAGATTAGAGAAAAAGCCCAAAAACTTAGAACAGATTTGTGTATCAGATTTGTTTTTTCTTCTTTCCTCTCCCATTAATTATCTCACAATCCCTCAGATTTATCTCATGACCCTTTGGAGGGGCCTGACCCCTAGCTTGGGAACCAATGGACTAAACTAGCCAACTGTATATAAAGGAGTTCAAATTAGCTCCACCTCCAGTAGCTACAACAGTAGAGAGGGACCAAACAGAGAGACCAAAACCACAACTTTTACTTTAATACTTTAACCTTTTAACATCCACCAGGTCGCCAGCGACCCACTTAAGCCAGATGTAAGCAGTAGCATCACACAGTAATATGTAAAAGCAATTGGCACAGTTTGGCCAATTTGAGATGATTGGAGAGGTTTGGGGACACCAGTGACACCACAAACTAAAAACTCCCTAGCTCCCACATAATTAGGCCTAGAGATCTGGAATATTATACAAGTTGACAAGCTCTAGAAGGTATATGGTGTTCTGCATAGTTCCGGCATAAAGCATGTCCTAATTACTGTTATTCAAATATGAGTCATTATAGACAAGGACCAAAAATACTTGTTTGAGCCGTATTTGAACTGATTTAGTTTTGTTTGTGTTTTAGCCACATGCTAAACAAGCACATCTCCAGAAACTAGAGGATGTCACTTGTCAAATGAAGCCCAATACATGCATCATGGCCTTACAGTTCTTGTGTTATGAGTTTACATTGCTGTATTGGTACTTTTACTTAAGTAAAGGATCTGAATACTTCTTCCATCACTGTTATTGATTAACTGAGCAAAAATTGAAATAATGTTATGTATGTAACATGTATGTGAATTAAGCTGCTTAATAAAGATATATTGGACAAAAAGAAATATGCACAAAATGTAAAAAAAAAAGATACACTTGATGAAGTTATGGATAAAATGCCATGTTTCATATAGTAGACAAAATATAGATAGGGAATACAAACTGTGCAAACAGACTGATAAACTGTGCTCAGTTTAGTGATCCAGGCACACAAATATATGGATTGCTAAACTGAATGCATAGTGTAGTGTAAATTTAGATGTTTTGAGGCACAAGGGCATGCTTGTATTGTGAATGCATTACTCAACTAAGAAAGCACAAGAGGAAAGGCATTCATAACAAATGAATGACATTTTTAAGTAATACAATCCTGTATTTAAATGTCATACCAGCTAAATGAAATCACAGACTAATAAGTGTCAGAAAATAGTGTAAATAATATAATATCCCATATGTTGTACTTAATGGACTGACAACAAGCATGCCACAGCATGTTAGTCATTGAAAAATTACTATAGGATTGTGAATGGATAAATTACATCTCAAAACACATCCCCTGACCTGTAATGCATTAATCAGGACAGTGTCTACTTCATACACTGGCTCAGTTTTCAGTCTATTAGGCACAACACACAGGAAAGGACACATGTTATATTATTCTGTTTTTCACTAGGCAATGCCTTTCCTAGAGACCCTCTACTCTTGTGCTGTGGAAAGCATCCTGAAAGGGGACATCATTAACTAGTTGGGGAACTGCTCTGCTTGGGACCATAGAGCCCTATAGAGTGGTGCGCTCTCTGTATAGTGTATCATTGGATTTACATTCCCCACTCTGCAGGACTTAACACATGATAAGATAAAGTACATATCCAGAGCTAGTAGAATTATGAGGATGGACTATTCCAGCTTCTATGCACAGTTAAACGTCTCTGTAGTCACAAATACAGATACTTTTTATTATATAGTCTGTCTACAAATGTACATATACATTTTGAAAATATGCAATTTAACATTTATAATGCATACATTTCTACATTTTTAAAATCTTTTTTTCTAATCCCTATTTTTCTCTAATCCTATGCTTTTTGCCCTGTGTTCACCTGCCTGATCATTTCCTGTCATTATAGATCCTGCCACTAACACCTTGCCAGATTGTTTAGAGTTCATGCCTAGTTATCAAGCATTCCAATACATGTTTTTTCAGCCTGCCTGCTTTGTGACCTCTGATTGTTTTTCTAGACTTGATTAAAAGATATTGGACACTCTGTTACTGCCTCTTAGTTTGTGCTTTTGGGTTCTGAGATCTCTGAGTCACTACAGTACAATCTAGCCAGAAAAATGAACCCAGCCAACTCGGATTCAGTGCAGCAACAGCTGACAAAACAAGCTGCCCATCCAACGTCACAAGGATCGACTCACCTCCATAGCCAGGGGTCTTCAGGAGTTTGCTGCTCAACAGGACCGGAGCTTGGACACTATCCAGGAGCAAATGCAGCAGCCTCTTGTGTCACAGGCTCCAGTGGCTGGGCCTTGGCTCTCTCCTCCAGAACAATATTCCGGTGAACCAGGTACCTGTCGGTCTTTCCTTACTCAGTGCTCTCTCCTCTTCAAGCTCTAACCTTCCTCCTATCTGACAGAGAGATCCCAGGTGTATTTCATTATCTCCCAGCTCACGGGTAGAGCCAGGGGAACCACCGAGTGGGAGAGGCAATACATGATCTGGTCCTCGGTTAAATTATTCTCCAATGAACTGAAAAAAGTTTTCAATCACGTCACTCTATGCCTTCTACCTGAGAGACAAGCAGCTTGAGGACTGCTCAGCCTGGTTCAGGGAGGAAGGAGTGTGGCAGATTTTTCCATCGAGTTTCGCACCCTAGCCACAGAAAGTAAGTGGAATTCTTCTCTTTATTACAGCCTCTCTGATGTCATTAAAGATGAGCTGGTGGCTTGAGATCCTCCTAAGGATTGGACACCCTGATTGCTCTGGCCATTCGTGTGGATGGGCGCCTCAGAGAACGGAGAAAAGAGATCAAGGTTCTGGTGAGCCTCCATGGAGAAGGATACCTGAGAGTTCGTCGCTGCCTGTCAGATTTACTTCCAGAGTAAGAGCCTTCACCAGGCTCCTGCCAGCCTGCTACAACCTCTGCCAGTTCCTCATTGACCTTGGCCCCACATCTCTCTGGACTTTGTCACCGGACAGTGTTGAAGAAAATCAAAGTCCTTGTTCAAAGTTTGCTGTGGTGGAAGTGGTTTAATAGCATTCCGGAAATGCGGTGAGCTTACTGACGCAGAGCTGGTCTGATACAGTAGGCTGACCCAGAGCAGAAGAAATGGAACGATTTTATACAGTAAGGATCAAAGCAGTGATCAACAAATGGTGAACAGAAGATAGGAAGGAAGGGCATTTGCATACAAAATCAAGGCAAATCAAGGGGGCAAAAACATGAGGGGTCAAATCAGCAGGGGTCAGGAGGCAGGAAAGAGGGTTGTCCCAGACGTCACTCAATTATCAAGTCTCTACCAAAATGTTGATTATCAAGTCTGTACCCTAATGTGTATTCTTCTTCAACAGCCTCCCTCAGATGGTGACACTGTCATACTCACTGTGGTTGACTGTTTCTCTAAGGCTGCTCACTCCAAGCTAGACAAACTGCTGAACTCACGTTACACCATATATTCCACCTGCAGGCGTCCCCAGAGACATTGTCTCTTATGGCTGTGGCTCAGGGGGTAGAGCAGGTTATCCCCTAATCAGATTGGTTGTTCAATTCCTGGCTCCTCTAGTCCACATGTCAAAGTGTCCTTGGGCAAGATACTGAACCCCGTGGCTCTGCCATCAGTGTCTAAATGTGTGCGAACAATTAGATTTCTTCCGATGGGCAGGTTGGGACCTTACATGGTAGCCCCTGTACCCATTCAGCGTATGAATGTGTGACAATGGGCGAATCTGACTCATAATGTAAAAAGTGCTTTGAGTGGTTGGAAGACTAGAAAGGCACTATACAAGTACAGTCCATTTAGCATTTAGCATTTATTGGGGGCCCCAATTCACCTCTTGTTTTTGGTGAGAGTTTTTCAGTTTCCTTGGTGCCTCTATCAGCCTTTCACCTGGCTTCCACCCACCCACAGGCCAAACCGATTAATCAGGAGATGGAGACGGCCCTGCATTGCCTCTTGTCTTGCAACCCCTCATCCTGGTCCCAGCTCTGCAACCGGACTCTCCTCCTTCCAGTGTTCCCAGGGGTATCAACCCCCACTCTTCCCAATACAGGAGCAGGAGGCCAGGGTTCCATCTGTCCAGGCCTTCATTCATTGATGTTGCCACCCTTGGCTGCAGGGTCTTTCCCCTAGGGGTGTTTCCGAATACAAATACGTTATTTGGGAAAGCACAAATAGTAAGTTTTGTTTTGCTTTTTGTTTTTTTACAAATATTTGTTTCATACAAATATTTTTAAATTATTTGTTTTTGGGAAGAAAAAAAAAAAACATGTCAAATACCAGCGCACAGGTCAGTTACATTGCTATCTCAGTCTCTGCTCTCTGCTCCGCTGGTACGTCTATCAGCAGGTCTCAATGAGGGAAGTCACATCTACCTGCTACATGACGCTCATTTCCTAATTTGGACATCATTCCCGGAGTTAGGGGTGCCCCCCAGAGATAAAGCTGAGTTTCTGACACATGCAAAGTGCTCCCAAGGGACTCTGCATAACCTGTTGTTCCCCTTCTCCTTTCCACAAAGTTTGGTTGTAAAAAATAGGCAATAAATGAAAAGTGCAAAGCAATAATCACCTTTGAAGTTATTCCCTACATGTTACATGGTGTGCTAGGTTTGTCTGCAATGAGGTAACCAGTAAAGTTTTAGCTTAGCGCAGTTGCCTATGATTTGGGAGACTCCAGTTCAAGACCTGGTGTGGGGACCTCCTTATTTATGAACACTTATTGTAACACTTTAATTTTATAAAATTAAAAGCATAATAAAAACAAAACAAAACAAAATTTAAGCCTCTTTCCACTTTTATTTGAATACAAATACAAATAATTTTGCTGCCTCAACAAATACAGATACAAACACAAATACTGGGCCCTCTGCACATCCCTACTCTCCACTCTGCTCTGAAACTCTGACCAGTACTGTAGGAACGCTAATTGGCGTTGCACCCCTGCCCCTCACTTTACCCCATTAAGAGTGGACCCCAGGAAGTTGGTCCCACAGTTTGTGGGCCCCTTCTCCATCACCAGGATCATCAACCTTGCAGCAGTCTGCCTCTGCCTCCACCATTCCATGAGAGTCCACCCCACATTCCATGTTTCTCGCCTCAAACCTGTTAAGGAGAGTCAACTCCAGCCCTCCTCCTGGCCTCCACCGCCCTCCTGGCTTATTGGTGGTGCTTCTGCTTACACCATGAGGTGCCTCCTCAAGTCCTGTGGGAGGGACTATCAGTATCTGGTGGATTGGGAGGAATATGGTCCACAGGAGCACTCCTGGGTTCCTGCCCGGGACATCCTGGATCCATCCCTCATCAGGGACTTCCATCATGACCACCCCGGTCAACCTGGTGGGACGTCAGGGGCCATCCCTGCAGTGGGGTTCTGTCACAAGGTTACCTTCATAGTGACTATTTTTGATGCTTTTTGCTCTGTGTTCACCTGCCTGATCACTAACTTTCCTGTCATTACAGATCCTGCCACCCCCATTTTTCCTGCAATCACCTTATTCCCCTCACTTGAGTGCCCTGCCCATCTCCTCACCTGGATCCCATTATCCTCATCAGTCATCCTTCATATACTGGCCTAGATCCACTTACACTTTGCCAGAATGTCCAGAGTTCAAGCCTAGCTATCAAGCATTCCCATACCTGTTTTTTTGCCTGCTTATTACCCTGTCTGATTACCGGTTTGAAGATTTTACCTGTCCCCCACAGCTTTGTCTGCCTGATCTTTCTGCCTGCCTGGTTTGTGACCCCTGCTTGTTTTTCTGGACTTGATTAAAAGATTCTGATTCTAGTAGTATTCTAAGTAGTAGAATTCTAAAGTAATTCTCCTAGGAGAAATGGCGTCTGTTCTCAGATAAAATCCTGAAGTGTTTATAAATCTTTATTTTATTCTTAAATGAATTAAAGTAAATAAAACATATAGACCTGTGTTTTCATTGTGCCAGTCATCAGCTCCCCAGTGAAAAATCCTGAACAATGGACCATGGCTGAACCTGATTGCTGACCTCTGCTCTAGAGCCACCTCCACATTTCACTGCACAAAAATATGAGTATGTAACAAATAAATCTTTGAATCTGTCTATACCGCCATCCCTTTTATTTTGAAGGTCAGAGTTCCATACCAGAGGTCTTATTGTTCCCATGAATGCAACCTGACTGAGTACTCACTTACTTACAGTTTATTCATCTGTACGCATGGTTTATCAGTCTGTGCACTCTGGTTTGCTTGGTTATTGAAACATTTGGCAACTAAAAGATTGATCAAGTGAGAACATCACACAACTTCATGAGTTGGCACTGAATGCTGACATAAATTGCTGTTGCAGAAAAGTTCTACGTAAATGTAATTTGTAGAAACTTTATGTGTAATGTACTGTTCACATTCATGAATACTTCAAAGGATTCTAATAACATTCAAATAACATAGAGGATGTAGAGGTTTATTAGAAGTACATGTGTATTTTTCTTATAAGAAATGGTTCTCTGCACTAATAAAGTTCTTAGTGAATGTGCAGCTCAAGGTCAGAGAGGGGTTTCCATCCCAGAGTGTAAGATATACAACTGAAATATATGCTCACCTTATCCCTCAGAGTCAAAAGGGACCAGTGGAAGATGATGTAGAGACATTCAACCATGTTAGAACCATTTTAGAACCAAAACTCGCTTGCTGGGATGGATGACTGTGGACATTGTCTCAGCTTTCTTTTTGGCACTATATTGTCATAGGGTTTCATCACTGGTGCAGGCCTCTGCATCAACATCCATTCAACACAGAGCACTCTCTGGGCTCAGCTTGCAGAGGGATATGTGTCTGCCTGACTGCTCTCTGTCATCCCGCCCTCCCTCAGCTGACAGAGGTAAGATAGCAGTCTTTTGATGTCAGGAAGAGATTCTTACTCCTGGCTGTTTCTCACCAATTCACATCAGTCCAGTCACTTACCAAGTCTGTTAGAAAGAGTGAGAGAGTGCTTTGTGTTTTCAGATCAGAGCAATTTGCAAATTCATTCACAAACAGCATTAAACAAAAGAAGCTTAGATATAGAATCTCTCATCACTGTTTCTAATGGGCAGTAGATTAACTTTCCTACCTGATGACATCTCAGTTACTTCACTACACAGTTAGGGGAGAAAGTTAGACTTTCTCAAGAAAATTGGTGGTTAAAGTAAAAGGTCTGCTTTAACACTGACAACCCTGGAACTGCAGAGAAGAATCCTTCCACATCACACTGGTGAGATTTCTGTGGACAAGGACCTGTTTTTTTTAAATAAAAATAAAAATATCACATCACAACAGTCATGTTATGCATGTTGTCCAGATCAGATTTGGAAATAAGAAAGACTGACTGAACTGAAGTCAACTAAAAAACTCCCAATTTCCCTCTCTCAAACTACAAGGACATTAAATCTTCCCAAAAGAAGTGAGAGTCTCAGTGGCTAGTTTCACATCTTCTAATGTGTGTTTTCCTTGCAGTTTTGATAGTCATTGTTCCATTAACAAGATTAAGAGTATATACCATTATCTTTATATGATCATTCCTCATGCCTTGCATGACCTGGAAATTGATCTGATCCATAGAGGCAGGGGAGG
The DNA here is from genome assembly GCF_910596095.1 of Thunnus maccoyii. Taxonomy (NCBI): domain Eukaryota; kingdom Metazoa; phylum Chordata; class Actinopteri; order Scombriformes; family Scombridae; genus Thunnus; species Thunnus maccoyii. The sequence continues at coordinate 1,255,496 of NC_056533.1, read as the reverse complement.
TTGCTCCTCCTCTATTTTTGAGTGGCGAGAGGGAGATCAAAATGTAAAAAAGAGTAATTGGTTGGAATTCTTTGGAAAAACAGTGAGACCAGCAGGGCAGGCAGGACTTCTGTGTGAAGTGGTGAAAGGAGAGGAGAGGAGGATGGGCTCTTGCTGTCCTTGTTAGGGCGGGATCTCTTATATCAATTTTATATACCTCATTTTTTTTCATGCTAATTGGTTATTGGCCAAAACCATGGATATATAAAGAGAACTGGATACAGGACTGGTCTTTGAAGCAAATGTGACATGGTGTCCAAACCATGTAATTACAACGTCATATGATGCACATTGGCCCAAAGAGACTTTTTCCCATAGATTGACACTGTGAAAGAGATTTCTGTAAATCAGTAGATATATGTTTTTGAGTGCCACAACCCCTGTGAAATGACTTATTGAGCCGCACAACTGAACCATTTTATCCCCATTCAAGTTAGCTGGAGAGCTAAATGGAGGGAAGTTAGCCGTCTCAGCCAGCGGAAGTCTTTAGTGAGCATGCTCTATGGACCACATGTGCCAATGGAGCATGCTAATGTTTTCATCTGTATAATTTCTTTACAGTGGGAAGTGGCTTTTTTGGCATCATGCAACACTCATAGATATATTATAAGGGCTGGATAGGACCACCACTCAGCCTTGCAGCCAATTTTCCCAGTGGTCACTCGTGGTATTACGGCAAAAAATACCCCTGCGGCCAAAAAAGCATTTTTCCCATAGACCACTAAAACTGTTGACACGACACCTCCAACTGCAAACAAAGTCAATTATGAGTCTTTCTATTGTGAATTTTTGATCCATGGAGGTTTTATATTTGTAAAACTTTCCTTGAGCTGACAAAAGTGATTTAAAAAACCGTGACTGTCATCACGATGTTAAGTCTATGGGCCGAGGAGGAACTTGCGGTCAGGGCCAGTGGTGGAAACACCACTGTGCATTTTCAGTGGGCTGCATAACATGGAAGCAAACCCAGAAGCTAGGAACTTTATTTGACATATGCACCAGCTGAGCAATTCTTATTGGACTGAATGGATACCATTTTCGGTCCAGTATCCAGCTCTTATAACACATTCATAGCGCCACAGAGCAACTTTCATAGGAATGAACAGGGCCTCGCCTCCAACGCTGTATCCAGTTCTGTTCATACATGCATGGCCAAAACATGTAAAATGATGCTCCAACAGAGGATGTCCTCCCTAACCAATCAACAATCAGAATACAATATTGACATTTCCAAAGTAATAGACAGATTCATACATTAATCCATCACTAAAAAATTACATTTTATTTAGGCCTTTTCCAAATCCAAGTCCAAATTTACTGTTTTCAGATATACGTTCCCCATTTTTATCAAGCAGTAGATAGCTACTTCCAACACAACAGTTAGCATGTTGTAGCAGCCCTGAAGGACTGTTAAGGACTGTTAAGCTAACAGTGAGAATGGATTTCAGCTGTCCGGGCTTCACACATAGCGGGACTACGGTGGCATGCCGTGGCCCAGTGTACTCCTGCTCTGAAGTGAACTCCTCTCAATAATAGAAAGTTAACAACACAATTTAAATGAAACAACTGGGACATTTAGCTTGTTTGTCATTGTTGCTAATGATCAGACTGGTTAACCAGCAGTGACAATATTCTGTTAACAAACAAACTAGATGAGCAACGGCCACAAATGCAGTGGGACATCAGGACATTAGTACTTCATCTCCATTAAAGAAAGAACCAAGATGGCACACATACATCTTGCAGATGTCAGCCTGATGTATAAAATTGCATCGGCAAGATGTAGTATGGAGAGCGTTTGCTAATTGGCCAGACGATGTTTGGATGATGAATCAAAGCTGCACTGCCCAATCACTTTACAGCCTTTTTTAACTATATATGACCTTTATTTATTTAGGTTGGATGTTTCAGACAGCAAATATTTATTAGTCATATCTATGACTGAAATGAACATGTATAAACATCAAATTTCATGGGAATATAAGGCGACAGTGAAAAACAATAATTTGTAGATTTGTAGATTTAATTTATTGATTGGGACAGTGTGCAGTTTTAAATATTAAAGATGCACTGCACCGGGGTTAGCTCGAAGCTAATTTGCATCCGTAGTCCCCCACAATCAAAACATACAACAACACCACAACAAACAGTACAAAGCAAAAAAAACCCACACAGAACACACCATACAAAATACAAAATACAAAGCTAAACACAACATCACATCACAAACAACCACAATGTCAATTAGAAATTAATAATGTAAACATGTCAAATTAAAAGCAAGACTACCTGTGTAGAGGATGGAAAAAATAGCATCTATTAGAAGTAGTAAAAAACTGACACCCCCCCTTATTTTTTTTAAATATACAACATGTAAATAGCAAGTGACTTAATACATAAATCCCCCAGATAATACATTTGGGTTAAATGTTGTTGTTGTTATATCTTATGACAGTAGGGGTCACTGTAATACCAGGTCCAGTAAGAAACATCCCACTCAAGCCCGTGTTGGTCATGTCAGAGACAGAATAAAATGGCACTTGAGTTGGTCACACACCGATAAACTTGTGTCTGTTCCTTACTGCTCCCCAGGTATGTAAAATGTGGTGTAAAACAACTTAAAGTGGGTCGACATACTCCCTAAACATTAGCTAAGCATTCGACTAGATTTGTGAGTTAAATAAGTGCTCAAGGACTGAGTGTGAACGTAGTTTTGTGTCGAGTGTATTTTTCAAGCTAGCATCTGTTGTTTACACTGCCTAGCTCACAGTAACTGAGATGCAAATGTGGAGAGAATAGTTTTTGGTTTCAACCACATTCTGAAAATAACTAAGTACAGTAGATTTTCAGTTTCTTGTGTGAGGGGAAAGTATTTAGTTTTGATTCCATGAGCTAGAGGTGAAATCATGGTGAATTTGTTGTACTTAATGACGCTGTAATAATATATAATGGCGGGCACCAGGTGATGTAGTTCATGTAAACAGACTAACTTGGTGTTAGAGAGAGGAGAAATATGTACGTAGAGATGTTATATTGTGTTTCATCATCTGTGCATTTGATATTGAAGTTATGAGATTTTATTGTGTTTTATCATTTTTGTGTGTTTGACATTACAGTTATGAAATTTAATTGTTTGTTTCATTGTTTTCATGCACTTGACGGTGCATCTATGCAAGAGTATTCCATTTATATAAAAGTATTATTAGGGCAAAAGGCAGTATCAGTTAAGCGGGAATATGTCCGCAGCCATCCAGGACTGTGTAGCAACCTTGCTGCTGGCCCAGGTACCCCTAGGCTTGAGGCCGGTAACACCTGCACTAATGAAAAGACCATAGAAGGAGTTTAGACTCAGTGGTCACACAGATGATTGGTCTTTAGTAGATTTTTTAATTTGGCCTTGAATGTATTGATTGAACTACAGTTCTTCATATTATCAGGAAGGGCATTCCACTGAGTTGTAGCTTTCACAGAGAAAGCAGACTGCCCAAATGCAGTGCGATGAAATGGTATGGTACAATCTTGTATAGAGGATATTCTGGAGGATCTAATAGAACTTACTGAGCGAGTGTACACAAAGTCACATAGTGTAGGAGGAGCCAAACCATTTAAAATTTTATAACTAGGCACAAATTTGAGAATAATCTAAAATTCTCAAAGTTCAGTAAATTGCATTTCTCCAGTACCCTACAGTGATGGAAATGCATTGGCTTTTTGTCCAGAGTTTTTAGAGTTTGTTTGTATAAGGACTCAAGAGGTTTTATGGCTGTTTCTCCAGCGTGCCCCCAACATGTGATGCAATAAAACATATGGGAAAGAATTATATCATGCATAAATATCTTGGCTCTGTCCAAAGAGAGACAGTTTCTAATATGTCTAAAATTTGCTAAGTTGTACTTTATGGTTTTAACCATTTTTTAACATGTTTCTTAAAGTTCAAATTTGGATCCAGTGCCACACCAAGATATTTAAAATCAGTAACTATGTCAATTTTTTCACCTTTGATGAGGTGGTTGTACCATAGTTTTAGAGAAAAACATACCTTTTGTCTTGTTTACATTTAGACTCAGACATGATTGATCAAGCAAATGTGTGATCCTTTCCAATGCAATTGTTAGCTTAGCAGCAGCTAACTCAGCTGTTTTTGCGTGTGTACACAACAGTGTAATCTGCATACATTTGTAGTTCTACATCATGACACTGTTGAGGGAGATCATTAATATATAGGCTACATAATAGGGGACCTAACACTGACCCTTGTGGAACACCCATTATGCACGTCATGTTACTGGACAGTCTGTCGACAACTTTAACACATTGTATCCTATTAGATAAATATGAAGACATGCATGCCAGTGCTCTAGATTTTAAATTTAGAGAGTTTTGATATTAAAACATCATGATTGACTGTGTCGAATGCTTTACGCAGATCTAAAAATACAGCACCAACTACTCCTCCTTTGTCAAGTCTTGATTTAATTTGCTCTATTAAGTGCAAGGTAGCAGTTTCGGTGTAATGATTTGCTCTAAAGCCAAATTGCATACAATGTAGACCAAAACTGCTTGTATTAAGAAATGTTGTCAGTTGTTAAATGATAATTTTCTCAGTAACCTTTGAGAGTACTGGTAGTATACTTATTGTTCCGTAGTTACTGGCTTCAAGGCGGTCTCCAGATTTAAAAACAGGCGTGACAATGACACATTTCCAGTAATCAGGAAAGGAGTTGTGTTTAAAATACAACTTAATTAAATGAGCAATAGGGGGGTTAAAATATCTTTGTGTGATTTGACAAACATGGTGTCAAATTGGAAAGCATCTCTACTTTTGGAACTTTTTAAGGATCTGATTGTTTTGTTTACTTGTAATTCATTAGTCTCTACCAGCTCAAAAACCTGACCTGTAGCATCCATAGGAACAATATCCAGTTTCCTTTTTGTAATTTTTTTTCCTAACTCATACATGAACTCAAGAAAAAAAATATTTAAGACAGAAGCAACAGTAAGATGATCTTCAATTAACTTTCCCTGTACGTTGAGTTTAAAATCTCCTAAAAATTTTGGGTCCCTCTTTGTGAGATTAGCAGTGTTTTTCCAGATCAATTTACTATTGCCTTTTGCCTCATTCAAAAAGAGAGAGATACAAACTAAATTTAGCTTCTCTTAGCTCTTGGATAACTTTGTTCCTTAAACCTTTGTAAATCAGCATGTCAGTGCCTCTTCTAGTTTTAATTGTCTTCCTCAATGCAGTATCTCTAGATTTCATTAGTTTCCACAAATTTTCATTAAACCACGGTAAATTGTTTTTACTTTAAGATTTTATCTGTACCTCACATTAAATCTTTCCCTCACAGAGTTGATTCTGTGAGTAAAAGTATCACAGCCATAGTCCAGATCATCAGAGGATAGTACATCATCCTAGTTCAAGCTGTTAATTTCACTTACAAATTCTTAGCTTTGCTAATTGCTTAGCTCTGGGTATGCATTGAAGCATCATTGTCTTAGTTGCCGTGGTCTTAAATCTACTTTTAGTCAGTTTTCTCGCACATAAGGTTAGGTTATGATCTGATAAGCCAGTGATTAAATTATAACTTTTAGTTATTTTTACTGGTTTGTTAGTAAATATCAGATCAATTTGTGTACTAGAGCATTTTGCAATCCTAGTTGGGCCTTTTACTAGTTGTTCTACTTGGAATTTCTCTGTGATCATTTTTAGTTTTTTCCTCTTAGATTTATCCTCCCAGTTCACATTAAAATCACCCATAAGTAATAATTCTTTGTTTAGATTGCACTCTTTCAAGACCTCTGTGAGTTGATCATAGAAAGTGTCATCTGCAGAAGAGGGCCTATAGACACCTATGATGTTAAAAGACATTTGTTGGGATAACATTATTTTTATCCCAACCTATTCTAATGTGTTACTCGCATTATAAACCGCACATTCATATTTGATGTTGTCTCTCACATAAAAAAGCACCCCTGCTCCTCTTCCATCAGGTCTGTCTCTTCTGAAACATTAGTATCCGGGCACCGTGAACACACTTGCAGGAGTTGTTTGTTTCAACAATGTTTCAGTCAGACAGAGAAAGTCCAGATTTGAGTCAAACAGAAGATGAGTTAGCTGACTGCTCTTTGCAGTAATGCTTCTGATGTTAAAATCTTCCCCGAATAGCCCTCTTGGTATCAGCTTCCCATCCCATAAGACTTTTGCATGATTGACAGTTTGGAAGGTTTTGAATAACCTCTGCCTTCTCACTGCAGGGTTTCGACACACAGTGGGGTCAGCAGCAGGTTTTGTGAGAGAGACACTGGATCTATCAAAGTTTCCACAGCCCGGTAACGAAAAGTTATTCATTGAGACATCATGCCTCTTGTTAACAAAGATTAGTGTGTTAAGGGAGAAGCCTGGCTCAGAGAGTTGTTGCTCATTCATCGCTGGCACCAGAGGAGTCCCAGACACACTCAAGCACAAATCAGCATCGAAGTTCTGCAGCACTCCAGGGGTCACTGGTCCAGGATTTAGCTGAACATCTCCGGAGAGCAGGATCAGCATGAAGAGGAGACCTGCTATTCTCTGAAATGGGCTGGCAGATAACTGGTCCACTGGATCGGTGATTCACTCTGGCACCTGGGCTTGTCCGTGCTGCAGGACAGAGGAATAGATTGTAAAATATCCCAGTAAGTTATGATGAAAACTCACTGTAGGGGCGTCAACTGGCCATGAGCCAGCATTTGTCCCAAGCTCAATCACTTGGCGGTCCAGTTGTTTTCCATCGATGTTGATTGCTCTGGCCAGACAGACACATACAGGCAATACAGCAATGAGAACCAACAGTAGTCCACAAAGCACTCTGTGAAACACAGGTGTTTTTGCTGATGAAACACTGCTTTGAACTTGACGCAGTTTTTGACAGGCATGCTCTGTGGTACAATAAACGGCCTCGGATGACAGTCCTATGTAGAAATCACATCCAGGATCCCAGGGGCCAGAGGGTAGAAGCTCCTCTTAAGCCCCTCGGCACCGGCCCGGTGCACCCGGAACCTCCTCTCGACCCCAGCAAGAAGAAAAGGCCACCATCCGGGTGGTTAGGAACCCCAGAAGATCCATGTGGCCAGGACCGTTTCCTTTGATGTTGAAATGGATGGTCTTACTTGATGTTTAATCTGATGTTTGCATTTGAAAACCTAGACTGGCCTGGTAGCAGTCGGCAGGGGGGTGAGCTGACCATCTCCTCATCCCGATGAGTGACCCCCAGTCATATGCCATCACTTCTTGAGTCCAGGGTGCATAGAGAGGCTCCAGCATGCGTGGATTATATTACTAGCAAGGATCCTTTAAGATTTCTTCTTGTTAAAAAAAAAAATACTGATAGCTTCTTTAGTGCTGTATCTCCTTTGGAATCAATGGTGGTTGTTGTTACTACCCAATCCATACCAGCTGCCCGATCTGTTCAGCGGGTCTGCTGCAAGCGGCAACCTCCGGGGCTGGAAAATGAAGCCAATGCGGAGTGCCAAAAACAGTATTTCTTTGAATGGCCACTTGAGGATGGCTCCAAAAGCAAATCAATCCCCATAGACCCCCGTGTTAAAATGCCCAACTTTACAGCAGAAATAACATGTTTACAGTCTGGTACAAAAACAGTTTTGATCTAATTTCCCCATTCATGAAAACTGTATGGGGGGTGATTTTTTTTTATAATTCACCTGTGTAAATGTTATTAAGCCATAAAGTTAATAAAGTTATGCATAATTAAGGATGTGGCTACTTTGAGTGACAGGTCGCTAGCCACTAGGTGGCTTGTTTCAGCAACCAGGCTTCATTCAGCCTGCCTCAGCTCCACTTCTTTGCTTATTTTGGATTAGCCCTGTGGAGTCAGGTACTACCAAAATGGTGACAGCCAGAGCCACCCACTTTGAGCTTCAAAACTGCTCTTCAGAAACCAGTGAGTGATGTCACAGTGGCTACATCCATATTCTTTACAGTCTATGGTCCGCCGTCTTGGACAGCTAGGTCCGGCAACACGACTTGGACAAACCACACCCAGAACTGCAGTAAAAAAAGCAATTTGTTAAATTTAGTTATAATTACGATTACATTTGCTATTGATTATTTCGGACAGTGGTGCGTGGTTTCCTGTCATAGCATAGCATTTTTTTCCCCAAATCAATTCAAAGGGGCTTTATTGGCATGAAAAGAGCAATATTGCCAAAGCATAAAAGTATAATTTGTCCAAATATTTGGACAGTACACAATAACAGTAATATGAACATTAACACAACATTAATATTGATATATATTAAGAATATATAAACAGTATATCCTATGCATGTGTGTGTGTAGTGATCAAGAGTATGAGCATATGAGTTATTACATAAAGATATTTGGTTCATGTTCAGGTTCTTTGGTGGAATGCAACACTACTCATTCAGTAATGTACTTGAATGTTTGAGCTCTGTCTCTTGTTTCTTCCATCTTTGACATTAATTTGATAAAACACTGGGACTTTTTTCTTTTTACTTAGATCCTATAGTTGTTTTTATATTGTTTATTTTGGTAAAACTGTTGGTTCATGTTCAAGATATAATGCTTTGGTCCTGAAAGTTATAAAAGTAGTGTCAAAAAATAACAGTATACAAACTTTCAGTATCTGCTTGAGCATTCATTCTGAAGACATATAAGCCACTGCCTATATTACCACAACTATATACCTTTACAGCTCTTCCACTGGTCTTTGCCTCTTTCGTCCTCCAACACTGTCTTGGCTCAACCTGAGCCAGTTTTGTATTGCTGACTCTGCTTCAGCTTCTGTAATGTTCAGCAGGGCTCAATTTCTAAGAACTAACACTAGAAAAGAAAATATATTAAGCAAAAAACATCTGTCAATTTCAATTTAAAGAGTGGTCATGGGCTGCACCTCAATTCTCCCAAAGTGTGCACTCGCACAATGCCTCTCATGGTTTTGTTTTAAATATAACAATATAAGTATTAATATCATAAATATTATTAAATAATAACAATGATAATAATGACATAAATAATAATCATTTATACAGCTCCCTTCCAGATGCTCAAAGTCCTAGTAGAGGGAGGGGGAGTAGCCGTTTCATCCACAACCAATGTCACCAATCACTACACATCAGCTACAGTAAGGTGACGAGAGAGAGGGGGGGGGCACCTCATCCAATACCAACATAACATCCGTTTGGGTGATGCTCAGCTGCAAGTAACGGTTGGACTTACACAGTATAATTTCCTTGACTGGTCTTGACTTGATGCCAGTCTTCTGTCCTCTCCCACACCAATTTAATTGGATGGCTAGTTCAGGTACGAAGACCTACGTCCACATCTGCCACACAGTTTTTTTTTTTTTACAAGAGTTTCCCCCAGTTGTGGGCAGCGTTGCAATCTGTAATGAAAATAGATCATTAAAGTATTAATACAGTGTTACTACAGACAATCCAAATCATATTGTCTTTCAAATATGTCTCTTACTTACAGAACACATTAGTTCAACCCCTCGTCTGCCTTTTTGCAGCCCAGAACCCAACAACTGACTCAACTAATCACTGATTGTGTACCCCCTCAAAGTATTAGAGAACATACCACATGTTTCTTAAAATGTCCTGACCAAGTATATCATCAAATTTATTTAGCTCTTCTAATGTAAAAATACACAAATAGACACACCGGGGAAAGAAAACAATAAGAAAAGAAAAAGCAATCAATACTACCGTAGTATACAATGCCACTTTAATGTACATATGTGTGATACATACCTTTCTGGTGGGACAGGATGGTCTGCAGGAGAGGGTAGTCTGACAGTCTGACACACACAGTCCGAGGGGGGTGGAGGTGGAGACATATGGGGCCAGAATAGTGACATTTACATTTTGGCATCGAAAATAAAATTTGGCATTGAAATCAAATCTGCACTGAAAAAAGAAACATGTATTGGCACTGAAACAAGTATTGGCATTGAAAAAAGTTCCACTGAAAAATAAAAAACAGGCATTTTAAAAAAAATACAATCTTTCAATCTTATTATCTTATTTTATTTTATTTTATGTTTTTTAATGTCAATCTTAAGATTTTTTCTTCATGCCTGTCTTTTTTCAATGACAGTTTTTTTTTACACTCAGTTTTTTTTCAGTGTCACCATTTTCAGTTTCAACTTTCCCTTTTTCAGTTTCAACTTTCTGTCACCGTTTTGGCGTAGGGGGGAGGGGTTTGAGGGAGGGGCTAGGAGCGCATTCACACTCCTCAAGAAGAGACCACACATTTCCGGAACTCGCCGTCTAGTCCGCTCAGAAGCCTGATGTGACCTCACTTTGAGGCAATAGCCTCTCCAAGTTCAACTGGAACTTCCAAATCGAAAGTAAGTCTGTTTCTTTCTGTCGTTTTTTTTTTTTTCACATAGAAGTGGGTTGGGTTGAAGTAAACTTTTGTTTTGATGAAGTTACACTGGTTTGGCAGAGGTCTGCTGGAACAATAACGTTAGCTAAGTTGGCTAACCTGTAATGTCTCTCAGGGTTTCAGCCACTGTTAGCTGAAACCAGTGGGCTGACCCTCCGCCGGGCCTAAGCATTCGGGACTAAACTAAAGCGTGTTATACAAGTAGCGTAGCTTCTTTAAAGAGTAGCTTAGTTTTTGTAGCCAGAGTGTAGTAGAGAGTGAGGGTGTAGGAAAACCGCTCTCCAGCGCAGAGCACTAGCTGAAAGACCCATTAGCACTAGCTTCACAGTGGAGCTTACAGGCCCAGTCAAAACAATTCAGCTTAGCTGACCTGCTGCGTTTATCCAGTGCCAGTTACATGTGTAAACTAGTGGCTGTGGATGAGAGGGGAGTTTACTGCTGGAAGTCAAAGCCATCATATTTAAGTTTATGTTCTGCTTGTACTGCTCGTACTGTCTCCCTTACTGCAGGATTTTGTTGCATTTGCGGCACCGAACAGTTGTAGTCCATTAGCTCGCTGTGAATTCTCCAGAGGATTCACTGTTGTGTTCAAACATGGCCTCCTCTCTGGGCTCCTCCCGGTAATGTCCAGGAAATGTCAGGGTTGCAATGCATGTGTGAAAGGGGCTTTAATGACGGATCTTCCTTACGGCTTCAGTGCGGCGTATCTGTATAAAATAGCTAGTGGTAGCTAAGTCTCCAGCCTTGTTATGTCTTTTGTTCTCTAGGAGTATGAGGCCAGTATTATTGCTGCTGCGCAAGGCCTCATAAATGTGCTGTCACAAAATGTTCAGCAGCAACCTCACACCTCAGGGCAGTCAGAGCAGCAGAATCAGCAAGCACAAACCCTGAAAGAAACAGTACAGGAGGAGATGACCAGGTTTTGAATTTATTTGTGATCATTATCTGATATTGGATATATTTGATGGGAAGATATGTTTCATAATGTTAATTCATAAACTTACAGTCATATGTTAACCTTCCACATGCAGGTCATTTCCTGGCTTCTTTACCAAAAGAAAAGGCAAAAACCAATTTTGTCCCATACAAACCACTCAAGGGAAGAAGCCTAAAATTTGCAACACTAAGCCACTCAACGTCTATGTAAATTTGGTGAATAAGGGCTGTACCAGCACTCCTTCTGCTGCCAAAGAGTTGGAGTTGAGCCAAGCAGGTTTAGGGAAGAGGTCCCTCACCTTGACAGATGATATGAGCCATGCAATGGTATTGTAACCACTGTTTTTAATTTAAATGAATCATAATTTAAATGTTAGAAAGCAAGCACATGTACGCTGCTGTCAATATAAAATTATTTTGATAAAATACTTAACTACTACTACTAAAATACTTTTGTACTGTACTCTTTCACCGCCTTTTCAACTGAAGTGATGGTTTTCTTCGGTAAATAAAATTCTCACTGAAGAATATCCCAAAATGTGAGGAGTGGAAGGGTGGCTGTTCTACAAGACTTCAGGTGCATTACATACCATTTTCAAACACCTTTCCTTTACTTTGGATAGTGCAGGGACATCAACATTCAAAACTCTTTCTCTCACTTTCTGTATATGCAGGTGGCCATGGTAGAAGAAAATTGGTTGCAATTCCTCCTGATGAAGATGGTTATACAGGAAGACTGATTCGCAGTGCTTCAGGTGCTGGGAAGACCATTGTTTCACAGCAGCAGGACCTTGATCTTACTCCATTGCCATGGGATGCCACTGAATTTGCATGCCAAAGAAAGCATGCCTCTGCATATTCTAGCATTACACATTGAAGGTTGAATGGAGTCTCAATCTACAGCAGATGATGATGAGGTGAATGCATATATTGTTAATTGTAAAACAGACTGTTATTACTTATTTGTACACAGAATTGGGAATCGCTGTGTAACTAATGATAGAATACTTTCACAATGTTTTGTCCATGGTAATACTATATCATAAAACTCGTCCCAATGTCTGTGTAACTGAAGAATAAAATATACTCCTTTAAAAGTCCAAATTTGACAGTATCTGCTGGAGCCACTCTCCCAGTTTGTGGGTCACAGTCCCCAGTACTCCAGTTACCACTGGCACCACTGTTGCCTTTACTTCCCACATCTTTTCTAGCTCCTCTTTCAGCCCTTGGTATTTTTCGATCTTCTCGTGTTCCTTCTTCTTGATGTTGCTGTCGCTTGGGATTGCTATATCTATCACCACTGCCTTCTTCTGTTGTTTGTCAATCAACATGATGTCTGGTTGGTTAGCCATCACTAGTCAGTCTGGATCCCAGACGTCCCACAGGATCTTGGCTTGGTCTTCCATTGTGACCTTGGGACCTCCAACCCATACTCAGTGCAGATGTTCCTGTACACTATGCTTGCCACTTGGTTATGGCGTTCCATGTACGCTGTTCCTGCCTGCATCTTACACCCTGCTATTACCCTGAACTGCCTCAGGAGCATCTTTGCACAGCCTGCACCTGGGGTCCTGTCTTGTGCAGTAGATCGCCGCCTCTATTGATCTTGTACTGAGTGCCTGTTATTGTGCTGCCATGATCAGTGCTTCTCTGCTGTCCTTCAGTCCAGCCTTTTCCAGCCACTGGTAGGATTTCTTGATATCAGCCACTTCTTCTATTTGTCCGTGGTACATGCCATGTAGGGGCTGAGGGGGTTCAGGCCTATGCTGAACAGCAGCTGGGATAGTGCATCACCTTGGTATATGCAGCACTTGATGGTAACTTGTGCAGTTGGCTTTACAGCCCCATTGAGTTCTTGATGAAGGTTCTTAGTGTCCTGTTGATGTTGTACATTTCCAAGCATTCCAGTATCCATGTGTGTGGCATCGAGTCATAGGCTTTCTTGTAGTCAATCCAGGTGGTGCACAGGTTGGTCTGCCTGGTCTTGCAGTCTAAGGTGACTGCTCTATCGACCAGTAGCTGGTGCTTAGCACCCCTGGTATTACTACCAATTCCTTTCTGGACCCTGCTCATGTATTGGGCCATGTACCTATTCATCTTAGCCGCTATGATGCCGGACAGGAGCTTCCATGTTTTACAGAGGCAGGTTATTAGCCGGTAAGTGGATGGAATCGCGCCCTCCTGGGGGTCCTTCATGATCAGGACTGTCCCACCTTGGGTTAACCACTCTGGATGCGTCCCATCCATCAGCAGTTGGTTCATTTGTGCTGCCAAGTGTTCATGGAGTGCCAGTAGGTGTGGATCATGTCCGGGCCCGGTGCTGTCCAGCTCTTCATACCTGACACTCGTTCTTGGATGTCTGCCATTGTAATGGTTACTGGATCTTGTTCTGGGAGATTGCTGTGGTCTGCTCTTAGGTCCACTAGCCACTGAGCATTGGTGTTATGTGATGCCTCCTTATCACATGTTATTACCTTGCCACTGAGAGTACACTTTGGATGGTTCGGTAGAGAACATCCCATTTATTCTCCTGGCATCTGTGTCTCCTGTGTATCTCTTCAGAGAATACACAGCCTTTGCTTGGCAGTCTCCAGTGCCTCAGGTATAGACAGCTTGTTGTACTTCCTAGGTATCCCTTTTGTCCCCACACCTTTCTGTAGCTCTGAGAGTTGACTAACTTCTCTCTGTGTTGCCTTGATCTTGGCCTCCAGCCTCCTTCTCCATGGAGGGTAATGCTCTTTGTGGATTATGGTGTTCATCTTGTAGCCAAGCATCTCTAGGATCACTGTTGCTGTGGTGTATATCAGCACGTCCTCTAGCAGACTTTCAGAGGGTACTTTATCACTTAGCCTTGGTAATCGGCTGCGGGGGTGCTGGGTGTCCAGCTTAGTCATGATCGTCATTCTCAGGTCATTTGCCATAAGGGCTTGTTGGGGCTTGGCACCCAATCTTGGAGTGTGGGGAAGATGATGATATCTCCCCTCTGACCCATTGTCCTGGCTCCCCCTTGCTGTAGCATGTTCGTTGCACCTCATCAATCTCTAGTTTGCGGATGCAAGCAAAGATTTTAAGATCTTCATCATCCGGGAAGACCTTGTCCAAAGAGGCTTCATTCAGTGGCAAAGACAGAAGAAGAGTTCCCCTGTCAACAAACTCAATGTGACTTTCATTGGAGAAGCAGGGATTGACAGTGGTGCAATAAGCAAAGAATTTTTGACAGGTAATGTAATGAAACTTGCAAGACAATCGGAGGGAGTGAACACAACTGAATCAGGTTCATAGGTACAGTTCAATTAATTTACTGGATTGTGTTGTCTGTCATCATTTACTGTAGAAATGATGCATGGCATTGAGAAGTGACTGTTTGAGGGCAGTGGCAAGAAGGGAAAGAGTCCTGTCTACTCCATTAGTGACAGAGAAAATGGTTTCTACAGGTAAGCATTGTTTCATAGTTGCCCTACATTATGCAGTTTATGCATGTAAGTGTAAAAGTCACATTTACAATGTCTGCAATGTTTGTTGATGACGTGTTTTCAGTCAGTCTGGCTCAGGATGGCCCAGCACCATGCTTCTTCAAAAATTGGTGTTACCAGTTTCTTGCAACAGGAGACTTTCATGCTCTGCAGCTGACCAGTGATGATGTGGATGATCTTGAATATGCTTTACTCATAGAAAAGGTTAGTATATCTGCTGTGACTAGCTGTAGAAAACAATTAAAATGCCTTCCTTAGGGTACAGTATTTCATTGCCATCCTGTTAATGAGTTTATGTTTTAATTTTAGGTGGAGGCAGCAACTGATCTGACACAGTTCACAGAAGAAACTGTGAGTTGTGGTTACACAGAGCTGCTAAAGGTGGACAGAAAAGACAGTATCATAAGGTGTGTATGTACAATTTCCAGAGAAATGTTTTTAAATGTATATATCTAATTTATGAATTTTCAAGCACACAGCCTTCTTGGCACATTAGTTACCACTATTACTGAATCCACTTTGGACTTGGGCAAAGTACACTGTAATATGGTGTCTATATTAGCTGATGTCACAATACTTAAGGTATGAAAGAAGCTTAATGATTTCATGCAAACAGTACATTTAAAAAAATGTAATTAAATGTTATTTAAATTTAGTGTTCAGTAATTTTACACTGTTTTTTTTGAAATGCCGCATTTGTACTTTGTAAGTAAAGCCTAACCTTGGTCTTTCAGAAATTTAAAGTTGTGTGGAAAAAGCATGTATTACCCCTTTATTGTTTGGGCCTCAGCAAATCAAGACAAACTTTGTTCCCTGTTTCAATAGAGCCATTGTTCTACATGCTACAGTGCGTCTGACTCCCATGCTTCAGCAAATTAGAAATGGCATGAAGGTCTACAACCTTCTGGAGGTGATTGGGAGGCACCAAACTCTCTGCACAAACCTGTTTGTCTCCAAAGAGGATGATGACAGAGTAAGGATGCTGGACATTACATTATCCAGAGTTGCTTCACTGCTATGATTTAAAAAGAAACCATACAGGATGTAGTGGTATAGTTGCATCTCTTTTTATGATTGATACAATTATCTTTTTATGACTTTCTGTTATCACTCTGCTTAACTTTGTTTTGGAAGAATACAGAGTCATGTATAAAGTGGACTGTGGGCTTTTTAAAGGCTTCTACCTATTTCAATGTGTGTAGTAAACCCCCTTTTTTCTTTTGCTCTATTTTTTTCCTTTTCCTTTTATCTTCAGCCGGGTGCTGATTACATAATGAGTATCCTAGCACCTGAGCTAAGTGAGAGTGGAAGTCGAAGGCAAGCAAGAGAAAATTCCATCATCAACTTCTTCCAGGACTTTCTGCAAGACCTTGAAGTGACAGGTTTGACTCTTTACCTGTCTCTATCACAAGTGTTATCAAAAGCAAAAGTTTTCAGGCCACTCAAATCTGCCATACAGACAGCTGTTACAGAAAATGAGTGAAGTAGAATCAGATTGAACATACATGACCCACATTTGGTTCTCATTTGGTTCTTCAAGCTATTTAGCACCCTGACTTCTCCTTGTCATGTTGTGTTTTAACCACTAAAAAGTTGGACTGTAATATTGTCATGTGACAACATAGTAGACTACAAATTTGATCGAAAGATTTCATACTGGGCAAATGGTATTGTTTTGGATTACATTATTCTACTCAAAAGACTGTTCCTATATTTGTTTTAACTTTCAATGCAGTAGGATTAGGTTGAATTAAACCTTTTGGATTCATGTTGCAAATTGTTGAATAGGGCCAGCTTCTCACAATGTTTGATTTTTACACCATTGTAATGAAACATTCTTTCAAACAATAGATTTTTTTTTTCATCATGCAGGTGAAGACCAGGAAATGTGTGAGCCTCTGACCCAAGAAGTGCTGCAAAGTCAAAATCAAGAGGGGCATTGGAGTCTAGAACAACAAGAACACTGGACAAGGGCACAAGCCCCTTCTTCCATAAGATAGGGCAGCTTTTAAAATAAATGTGAGATTTGAACACCAGTGCAATGAAAAAATGCCTGGTCACCAAATTTGTTTCTCACTTGTAAGTGCCTGCACAAATACAGTAACTCTTTCTGTTGCACATATGAATACATACAATGAGTTCAGAGGTATAATGACAGCAGCAATCAGAATGAGTAGAGGTTTCAGTCGAGTGAAGAGGCAGTTTCATGACCACCCATGTTTTACTACGCCAAGTCAGCCAGTATTGTTTTATTATGTGATTTTCAAGAGAAATACTGTTAACGGTATGATTGTTTAAAAATCAGTTCAGGGAGCGATTTTTTGTGTACTCTTTAATAACAACTCAAACTAAAACAGTTACATGAAATATTAGTGTCTGGTTCATTACACTTAATTCCCCAAATTCATTTAGTTTCTTGTTGAGTTCAGTTATACAAAGAATGTATTTACGTACCACTGTTAACAGATAAGGTTAAGAAAAAGCTAAATCAAGAACTTTTATTTGCATGACACAGGTCATGTTAACTAAAATGGCAAGTGTGATGCTCACAAACAGGTTCTGTTCATTTCTCAGATCAAGGTTGTGGGATTGAAGAGATATTATCAAAGATAATCATTAATTATTAAAATCAATAAAATTATTAATGAGAATTAATAATAACGGGGCACCACCCTGGAGTCAGGGAAAAAGATTCAGTCTTTCAGTCATTCCAATTCAGTCTCAAAGTGTACTAATTTATCAATGTAGAACTTTGATTAACAATTAACTTAATAACTATAAACAAAATTATCATATCAATAGCTAATTAAGTTTGAAGGATTTTGGAGTTCTTCACAGAGCAGAGGTTGGCAAAACTCATTCTTGAGCAACATTAAAACAGACAACAGCTATGTCCAAAAGCATTTATTTAACAAACAGGTAAAAGAGCAAAACACACAATATTAATCTAGCTAAGTATACCTATATACAAGTGTGTGTGTGTGTGTGTGTGTGTGTGTGTGTGTGTGTGTGTGTGTGTGGTGGGGGGAGACAATGGCAAGATGGCTGCAGTCACCTGGTGACTGAGCACATGGCATGCTGACAATTTGGCTGACAAAGGGAACTACAGAGATAAAAGGCCAGACCATGAGGTGTCTTGAACCACATGTGCTGCCTGAACCAAAGTTTGCAAAACTAGGTTTTAAACCTCTTAACTGTGTGGTTCTCTGTTCAAGGCCAATTGGTGTAGGATCAAGGTGCCAGGTTAGGGAGAGGTTAGTTGCATGCAAGGCCTAGTTACTGGATGTAACATGTGTTAAGCATGCTAACATTAACCTAGCGGTGTGGCTAAGCAATGACCTGACTATGAACAACAGGGACATCACAACAATAGTCAAATGAATAACCTTAGCCAAATCAATACATGTACAGTACATTGATTAAGTTAAACATTCTTGCTTAGCCGTGCTATGCTTCACTATGTTGCTAGGCTATGCCCAGTTGTTACCAGTCCATGAAGAAAGAGATACTTTGTGGTGTTTTGCTTCTTAGCTGGTGAATCCGTGGAAGAGACAGGCTTAGAAGAGTTTGGCTCCAAAGCTGAAAGGATGCAGGATTTGCTATGTAGATCTGGTGCTCCAGTCGTGCAGGTCAGAGGGCCCAGGTCCAGTCCTTTGTGTAGAGTTAGTGGCAAGCTAACTGTTTCGTGGCTCCTGTACTTGTTAAACCAGCCAGCAGACTTGTGTGGTAGCTGCTGGCACTGGAAAACTTAGTTTCTGTGTCTTAGGCAGGCTCTTGCATCTTCTGCCGTAAAGAAAGAGTTCTGTGTGTGTCTGCTGTGAGTAAGCCACACAAGAGAGCAGAGAGCTGCTCCAGCAGAGAGCTGTAAGGAGTAAGCGAAGCAGAGAGCTGCTCCTGCAGCTGGAGGAGAAAGAGCAAGGAGCTGCTCCAGCCACAGCTGGAGGAGAAAGAGAGAGAGAGAGGAGGGGGCTCTCTGGTTTTGTTAACCTGGATTCATGGGTGGTGCTTCACACCTTAGGCGTGAACATCCAAGGTTTCAGGTTTCTTGGAGTCTTGAAGCATGTGGTCCCCTAGTGAGTCCCAACAAAGAGCTTTCAAATTGTTCTGTTTTCCACAGATGCAGTACTTTTAACATTTGTACTGCAAATTCATCTTATTCAAGTGAAATCAATTTTCTGGGGAATTTTGAGTTCTATGCTAGCATATTCATAGTAAAGTGTCAGCAAGATTGGCTTGGTTGATGTTGACATTTTGTGGACTAAAACTCATAATGAAGTCTTATATGTTGTGTTCAAGTTGCCAATAATAATGTGATCTTTAGCCTCAAGCATTTTATCTTTGTGAATATTAACTACAACATAATGTTATGTTGTGCACAGGCCAGTAGATGACTAACAATTGATATAGTGTATCAGGGCATCTCATTTGTTTTACAGTTAGGCCTTTGCTAATTTGTAAAACCCACATACAGCAACGAACACTTTTCTTTAATTAAAAGTGAAGTTCATACTCTTCAATAATTTGTCATTCATTGAAAGGGCACAACTTAAGTGTTTTACTTAAGTGTATTATGCAGTTTGGGTTAACAATGACTAATTAAGGTAACAGTTAATCTACATTACAGCTGCAATGATTGATTGATTAATGGATTAGTTGGCAACTATGAAATTAATAGCCAATTATTTTGATTATCGGTTAATTGTCAAACACAGCACTACTTGACAGTATTATTTATCTTTAAGTAGAGAGATGTCTACACCATTTTCAAAACACAAAAACCATTGACCATCTACATCAACTCTACAGACAGCATATGATCCTGCCTTGTATATGACTGAAATGTTACATAGTAAAGTGCAGCCTTGTAAACGTCTCTTCTACAGGGAGTCAGAGGATTGATGGCTGCCCTCAGTCCTGCCATTGCATCTGGCCCCAGAGGGCACTGGATGGGTGGAGGAACTACTCCACCAGCAGACTGTTCTCTCAAACTGTCAGGTTTCCAGTTTGAGACATCATCTTGCATGTCCTGTAAACACAAGAAATTTGTGCACCCAACCTGTAGGAGAAGTTGCATTTCATTTGTTAAAAAGGAAAAAAGTTCTAAAACATTTTTAACTATACCTCTAGATTCTCTGGAGCTGCCACAGGGTCCTGGAGAAGTCCTACGGTCAGTTGATTGGGAGTCAGGTTTTGTTCAGTTCACAGGAGATGGTTATTCTACCCACTAGTGAAAGTGTCACGGTCCATCTGGAGGCGTGGTACAAATATGTACTGAGCACAGAATAAGTGCAGACTGTTGGAGGGATCAAGCAGGCAGTCCTCTTCAAGGCCATGAAGAAGCTCATAATACACACTTGTTACAGCCATCCACACGTCACGCCACAAGTGCTCAACCCTACAAGAGAAAACAAACAAAAAAAAAACTTACCAGTTTACCATATTAAAAAAAGGTCCAATATATGACATTCAGTCCCACTAGATCTCAACCTCCTGCTTATTGCCCCAAAAACCTTTTAGGCAAAATTGACTGGCATGCCATGCCGAGGGCATTCCATGAAAACTAAAAAAACTTCACAATTTACCATCTTTATCTACTTTCGATGCATGTGCAATTTTTGAGCACCCCTAGCACCTAAAAAATGCATTTGAATGCTAAAATAATAATTCTAATTACAATAGAGCCCATATAATAATAATAATAATAATAACAATAATAATAATGATCTCTACAAAAACAATAAGTTCATGGAACTGACTGTTCCTTCAACTAACTTTATCTCAGTATACTGCTCTTCTTTTCAACATTTCTAAACAAAGAATCTTAAATCTAATAAGAATAATAATGAGAAGAATAAGAAGATTATTGTGGATCTTTAATTACCATTCTGAGGACCCTTGATGGAATAAATTTGTCTTGCCACAAAGCCCAAACGTCCCATTCTCTCTAAGATCCCCGCAGAATCCACCTGATGCATTGATGCTGACACCTGCTCCGATCTGACACACTGTCCCAAGGCTTGCAATTCACCCTTCATCATCCTGTATCTGATGTGTGGCATCCTCTGTTTCACTACATAAGAAGAGGCTGGAGGTCTCTCCTCCTCTTGTAAACGAAGTAATCTCAAAACATCAGATCACAAGCAACATCACTTGGCAGTTGTACAACATCAGCAAAAGAGCAAACAAGTTCCTTTTCACGACTTAAAACATAGTGTAAATAATCAAAATCCACAGGCTGATGTTAGAGAACTTCCTGAAGCCTTCTCATCATCCTCTCCATGAACTGCCTCCCAATCAAAGGTGCCTGTAATTAACATTTGAAGAATTATTACTAATGTGATGACATTTATCAGTACTCAGGTTGCATCCTGCTATGATGAGTTACTCTATCTTAGAACCAAACTAAGTTTATGGTTTTTGCTAATCAAAAACAAAATGGATGAAAAAGTTTGCAAATATGCACCACCACCATAAAAGCCATATCATATTAGAAAGCCAAATACATAAAAAGCTAAATAGACAAACAAATTTTTATTAACTTACCGTTATCTGTTGGAGTCATGAGTCTGCCATCTCTCTCCACTTCAGCAACACCTCCCCTGACCTGATGAAATGCTCAGGGTTTGTGCTTGTTGATGCTGCTGCTCGGAGTTCTGAATTTCTCAGTGCTGGGGTGTGATGCTGCTGCTGAATATTTTGCGCTAGTTTATAAGGCCTTGGGCAGCAGGACTATATTGGCCTCAAACTCCTGGAGAACAAAAGACATCACAGGGCTTACCTACCATTAACCACAGGCTCTTTTGTAGAGACCCTGCACTGAAGATGTAAGGAAGATCTGTCATTACCCACCATTGTATTTTTACACTGAACCAAACAAAGAAGGCACTGTGCCTTTTATACCGAGGAATAAAGGCGCATTCAAATAAATAACTTCTAATTTGTAAAATACTAAGCGTGTTATCAATAATTAGTCAGACAACGAGCATCACAATTAACAGAAAATTTCTGCTCCCTGAGTGTCTGCAGCAGCAGCAGAGTGGCTGAATGAGACATCTGTCTTCCCTCCTGCTACGTTAGTTGTTAGCCAGCAGCTGTTCTCATGTCTCCCCGGGTATTGGTGCTTCTTTTCGGCGGTCGTTCTCTGGCTCGTTCCTGCGTCTGTGTGCACTGGAGACTGGTGTTGCTGGACCCTCACCTTTGCACACACGCTCTCTCCCCCTCCCTCTCTACCGCACGCTGGCTGGCTCTTTAAAGAAGCTATGCTAACAGTTGCTTGTATAACACGTTTTAGTTTAGAAAGCATCTTAAAATACATTTTAAAAATTCCCGAATGCTTAGGCCCGGCAGGGGATCTGCCCGCCGGTTTCAGCCAACAGTGGCTGAAACCCTGAGAGACTGTGTAACAAGGGCTAACGTTACAGGTTAACTAACTTAGCTAACGTTATTGTTCCAGCAGACCTCTGCCAAACCAGCATAACTTCATCATAAATTTGTCAAAACAAAAGTTTACTACAACCCAACCCGGTTCTATGTGGAAAAAAAAAAAAAAAACGACAGAAAGAAACAGACTTACTTTCGATTTGGAAGTTCCAATTGAACTTGGAGAGACTATTGCCTCAAACTGCAGTCATGTCAGGCTTCTGAGCAGACTAGATGGTGAGTTCTGGAAGTCTCTTCTTGAAGCGCGTGAACGCACTCCTAGCCCCTCCCTCAAACCCCTCCCCCCTACGCCAAAACGGTGACAGAAAGTTGAAACTGAAAAAGAGAAAGTTGAAACTGAAAATGGTGACACTGAAAAAAAACTGACAGCATAAAAAAAAATTGTCATTGAAAAAGACAGACATGAAGATAAAATCTTAAGATTGACATTGAAAAACATATAATGCAAAAAATATCAAAATAAATAAGATAATAAGATTGAAAGATTGTAATTTTTTTTAAATGCCTTGTTTCAGTGCCAATACATGTTTCTTTTTTCAGTGCAGATTTGATTTCGATGCCAAATTTTATTTTCGATGCCAAAATGTAAATGTCACTGTTCTGGCCCCATAGAGACAGGGCCTGCTTGAAAGAGGGGGACAAACAAGAACACGTATTTTGTACAGCACAATGAAACACCATTGAAAGAAGTGAAGTACTTGCCATACTTCACAAAAACATGTATAAATAGACACACCAAGGAAAGAAACCAAAAAGAAAAGAAAAAGCAATCAATACTACTCTAGTATACAATGCTACTTTAATGTACATATGTATGACACATACCTTTCTGGCAGGTCAGGATGGTCTGCAGCAGAGGGCAGTCTGATACACACGAGGTGGATTTCCTCCCCAAGTTTTTGAGTCACCAGCCGCCACTGATCTGGTCCCTCATCATGAAGAACTTTATAGTGCTTTTACTTCTGTTTGGAAAAGCGAGGACGATTAACGGAGGAGGCTTGACAGTTTCCATCCCTATGCCTGGTGATCACAATGGCCGTGGTAAAGTTCACCACATTTGGCTTGCCAAAAGTAATACGTCTCAATTTCAATTCTTAAGTGTTTGCACATGTGGTATAATTTTATAAGACTTATGATGTGCTGAGAGAAAGAAAGAAAATACAATGCAAATGATTACTGTTAAAATGATAAGCATTAAGTAGAAGTGTGTTGAATTATTATGATATTGTATGTATACCTCACAAAAACTTGTGATTGATATATGGGCATAAAGTATATCACACTCAGAGCACTGGATGAAATTGTAAGAGTGTGTTGTATTAAACTTCACTTTTTAAAAAATAACCTCAAGAAAGGATCGAGAAATAAGGGTGTAAAGTGGGTGTAAAAACTAGGACATGCCCAGGCATGTCCAATTCTGCCAAAACCTATTTTTAGGACTTTGGGCCTGCAACAGGTGATGTAGAGAGATTATAATGGTGTAATTTGCTAGTATGAAGAGGTTGGACAATAGGTAGGTAGGTACCATATACAGGTACTAAAAACAAGGGTGATGACCACAAAACCTCCAGTGTGTGTGTGCATACTGAAACCCAAAGAGCACTGGTGAGATTTCATCAGTTCAATGTTGTGCATAAACCATTTTGAGTAAGACAAAGATTGGGAGACTTTTCGTTTTAGCTGAGCAATTCCCACTGAGTTTCAGTGGGAAGAAGTGTTTAGACATGATGTCAGAGAACCCTCAAAAGTTCTTCAAGACAAGTTTCTCACCAGAAAATAGAATGCATCATGGGTATGTCATCAAGTATACTGATGTCTTCCACTAGCCTGCTCTGTAACTAAAATTCCTTAGGTGCCAGGTGATAAAGAGATCTACTATATCATTCAAACTTTTGTCAGCATGGTGAAGTTATACCACACTAGAAGATGCTCAGCACCACTTCCACTCCACTGACATACTTGTTGCAATGTTCTCAACAGTAAGTTCTTCTCTTGATGAACACTGTTGTATGTAGTAGTAATGGCTTCCTCTTTTGTACTAGTTTTTGTCTTTTTGTAAATATGTTAGGCATTGTTGTTCAGCTTTTTAAAAAAAAAAAAAAAAAAAAAACTATGATTACAAAAAAAGATGTTTTTGTCAATAGAGAATTATCACTTCTAGAATTATATTCTTCCAGTAACAAGAGGAAATATAACTTTAATGACTTATGGGCACTTGTCTTTTGTCCCAAGAAGGGAAGTGAGTCCCTGAATGTATAAATGTATAATTAACATAATTGTCAGTTGATCAAAACTCATGTCACCCTCCTCCCATGTACAACGTCTATCTGTCTGCCAAGTGTGTTGTGTAGAGATGAAAGGCAGCCTGTCAGATAGTGTGTCACAGTGCAGCCACATCCCTGCTCTGGACTGAAGAATGTAGTAGCATTGTGAGTGGATGAAAAAGCCTCACTCTAATGTGCAGGATTGAATGACTGAACAGTGTTTACTGTACATCTTCCTTTTGGCCTGGAGGTAATGGGGGCGGCGGGGGGGGGGGGGGGATTTACATGGGAAGCCAGCCAGCTTGCCAGTCAGCTAGCCAGCCAGCCAGCTAACCAGCCAATGTGTGTTAATGATCCACAGGATTGAAATGGAGGCAACAATCTCAGAGACAGAAAGTAGGTCCAGAACTGGGACAATTACAGTCCATGTAAAGGAAAACAAGAGATTTCTTTTTAAACACATTATAAATGTTAGAAAATAAACATATGAAAAGACTGTGAACTATGTAGTACTGAACTGTGGAGTTAGAGTGTGACTGTTTTTCACCTTTTCTGTGTTGAGGATTTTTTTGGGCGAGCCTGAAATGGTGGCTCTATGATGTAGAGGGCTTACTAGCACACACACTCACACCAGGTAGACTGGGACTCACTTCAGATAATCTGCTGTGACTGGTGAATAGGGCCATTTTCAGTCAATGTTAATGCTCAAGGAATTATTTTAAACCCAGCTGAAGCATCTGCTGATGGGTGGAGCCCCCTGTGACTTTGGCGTCAGCACCATCTGTGCGGCAGGGAGATCCCCAGCCAGAGGGAGAGCATTTGTCAGGCAGCACTTCACTAAAAAGCATGGCATGAGAGGCAGTTGCTCCAAGGGTGATGGCCACAATGAAGCTGCCAAGGACTTCAGCAGGGAAGTGAGTTAAGTGCGTTAAAGTGTACCATTAAGTTTAACGTCAAGTATACTGAACTCCATTGAAAAAAAAGACAATTTTACATAACAATGATTGGTGATGGTTCGCCTGTTAACTAGTCATTTAAGTTACATTTTTACCGAAACAAGTCCACATTTACTTACAAAATATGTGCTGAATTAAACAGTGGCTCCTAACGTTGCTTTATTTTAAAAACATCATCCAAGTCGCTTGCGTTAAACCTACAAACAAGGCCTGTTTTAAATTGTGTATTTTTATACAGGAGTTTTGTGTGAGCGTTAACTCAGAGGCTGTTCAGTTGGGCTGTACTTCAGCGCATATGCCCCCAGCATTTCAGAGCAGAGAATACTGCTTATTTTTACATTATTTCGAAACCTTTTATACATTGGCAACTGTTTTAATCATTCAACTTTGGGTGGTTAATTACAAATTTTTTTGTGGTGTAACAAACTCAAAACACGTTTATTATTGGTTTACATGGACTTGAAAATTATCTGACTAGAGAGATAACACAAGAGGTAAGAGAGAAAAATGGGGTGAACTGACCCTTTAAATTGACTGGTAACAAAATAGGCCTAAGTGTATTGGAGGAACTAAAAAGCTCATTAAGTCCCAAAACACAATAACAACACTGAAATTCTAGTCTATGCATAATAATAGGCATGTCTGTCCAATCAGGCAACAACTAACTTATGGCTTGACCCCTGAGTGTTTTCTCAAAAGCCCCAAATCTTTTAGGTTTTTAAAATAACTTCAGCAGCAGACAGCAGTTGGAAAGGAGTGTAAAGAAGAAATGGAGGACAGAGTACACATAAGGTAGGAAAAGATTGGAGAGTGAAGAAAGGAGAAAATGAGTGGACAGAATAGAGATGCTTAATATGCTAGTTACTTAAGAGGCTAGATAAACATGTTACGTTACACTAAAAAATAATTATGTTTTATGATGTGACAATGTGAAGATTAAGGTCTGGTTAGGTTTTCAAATAACACTTGGTTAGGGGTTGAAATGATCACTTGAAACATGGTTTAACGTGGTAACAGTTATGAATGCTGTAAAATGTAGTAAAAATGTCAGGTTAAACAGCAATAAAATGCTGTAAAAATGACAGGTTAAGCAGCAGAAAATGTGATTAAAATGTCCCGACAGAGGTGAACGGTGGTCTTGAACTGTCTCTTGCTTGCAACTCAAATAACCATCTAGCTATCTACCCAACCCGCCTCCTCCTAACAAGTGAAAAATCATCTTGTATTGACGTAATCTGAACTATGTCACTTCTCCAGGCAATAATTAGGGCGTCTGTAACTCAAAGGTGACCTTCACCTGACCAATAGATGTTAACTCCCTTCTGAACCTACTAGCAGGTTTAGCAGGCTACTCAGGGATTAAAGAAAAAAAAAAAACCTTTTTGCTGAATTTTTTTTCAAGCCAAAGCCAAGTCATATTCCCCATCTGCAAATTTGTAAAACATGTTACAGGTTACATTAATTGACACCTGCTAAACAAATAACACAATATGTAAAATTAAGAGATTTCAGCACCATTCCACACATAACCATGTTCTCTAATGCAGCCATCAAGTTTTAATACTCCTGACCAATAGTGTTTTAAGGGAAGATGATGCTTTTGAACAGCTTTTCTATTGCCAGTTATCTTTTTGTCTTTTTCATGCCATTTACTTTTTAAAAAAATACCATTTACTTTTCTTTTTTGCAAAGCTTGTCTTAGTTTTTACTATTTCAAATTATAAACTATCTACATAACTTTTCAGTATATGTGTTATATTAATACATATTTTGCTTATTAATTAATTATTATACATGTAAGATTAAGGGAAGACAACACACCTGAAATTGTTATATTTGTTCTAACTTGTATCATGAATTGGCCTAATTTGCATAATATAATGATAAAAAATAAAGGTTATAACACAGAAATATATTGTTTGTGGGTTTATATTAATAAGTTTCATTCTGATAGAAGAACAAGAATTATTTTGTCCCTATTTAACTGTGGTGCCTGGCCACACATCCACCCACACCCACATTTAGGTTATTAAGAAATTTCATATAGGCTTGGCTATGTTGCAAATTGGGCAAACGAGTACAGAGAAAATATATAATATAAAGTAGGGAT
Organism: Thunnus maccoyii; assembly: GCF_910596095.1. Classification (NCBI taxonomy): domain Eukaryota; kingdom Metazoa; phylum Chordata; class Actinopteri; order Scombriformes; family Scombridae; genus Thunnus; species Thunnus maccoyii. Next base: position 1,227,870 of record NC_056533.1, on the reverse strand, counting down.
GTAAATGATTAATCAATTAACAGTTAATTGCTGTTAATAATTCAACCGATTAAAAATATATTAACTAATAATTCAGAAGACAAGGGATGTGTGGTGGAACTGTCAGAAAATGTTCTGTAGATTTGCTGTAGTATGTAGTTAAGTCATCAAGCGGAGCCCATTGCTTTTTAATGAGATTACAGGTTACAGGTGTGTTTGGTGACCGCCCATAAGGGCCACACAAACTCTACAACAAATGACCTCCCTGCCATACAAGGAAGAAAAAAGTTGCAGTGTGCTTCGGTCTGCTCACTGAGGCAGTCATGTTAATGAACTCTAAGGCATAAAGCTGTGAAAATTCATAGAGTTGTTTGGCAGCTGTGCAGTTTAGCTATATGAGGCTCATGTTAATGCTAAACTAGCAAAACGAGTCTTAAGACTCGGGCTGTTTTCAGACAGTGCAAGAACAAGATAAACATCACTTCCTTTGTCCCCTATTTTGCCTGCTGCTGGGGCTGCTTCGCTGAAATTTTGTAGGGGGCGCTATTCAGCCAGTTTGCATCACTGATGGAATATTGTCATGTACACGTGTTCAGGCCGGGAGTCTTATCAAACATGTAAAGTTTGTATTGCGGAATGTTTCAGAGCACTGAGGGAGTGACATCACAAGGAGCAGTTGGAGAGGAGGATTTTAGAATACACTTCTTGTGAAATCTCCACATAAATCCCACGACTTTGGCCAAATCTTACATTAAAAATCATATATTAGTAGGAAATTTTGTGGAGAATCCATTGATACAGGTTTAAAAGTGGTCAAACTTATAGTTTAGATGTCAGAGGCCTCTGTTTGACACAAAGTTCATGCCTCCCCATTGTTTTACATTGTAAGGGTGGCACTGTAAATGTTAGGGCTTATAAAATCTAAACCGTTCGAGTTATTACAAAGTTGTTAACAACTTTTTTCAGCACAGTGTCATAAGTCATGTATTAAAGGTTGAAGCTGATACCATTAACGCCCTCGGAGGAGATAGCATTTGTTCGGGAGCCAAAATTGAGGAAAAGTTATTTTGAAAGGCTAATTGTGGACTTCCTGTTGGATTTAGGTCAGGGGTGTCTGATACGATTTGTAGGTCTTAATGAGACAAATAATTGAGTTTTGGTTTGATCTCTCTACGACATTCCTACGGGCCGTGGCGGCCATTTTAGTTACATAGGTGGCACATTTTGGCACTTTGGGGGTTAATTTTTACATTTACCAAATATTTCACCAGACCTGATGTGCGTGCCAAATTTGGTGAGTTTTTGAGCATGTTTAGAGGGTCAAATTTAGGTCTGAAGTGGCGGAATAATAAAAAAACAAACACACGAAATACAATAGAGCCTTTTCTCTTTGAGCTTGAGCCCTAAATATATTCTGTTCTATTCAATCTCAAATTATATCTGGACTTTAAACAGAATGTGGCGTGTAATGAGTATGATATTGATTTGTGTAGGTTGTTAGTCATAGTAAGTTGTGTCATGAAAAACATGAGTTGTTTCATCCCTTTTGACATTTATACTTTATACTCACTTTATAAATGATTAAAACATCTTGTGAATATTGTGTGCACATTTGGTCATCGTTTTAAGGTGGCTGTCTTCAAATGTGGATTCCCACAATGAGGGGATGTTTTTACGGCACAACACTGGGCTGAGAGTTTCTGTTCAGAGGAACATGAAGCGTTAAACGGTGAGTACAGTTTAGAAGTAAAAGCACTTTGAGTTTGGAGTTACAGACACTAGACATCAATGTTTACATTTTACCAAACTTCTGTCAGAGATGAAAGTAACCAGACACATTTACTCCATTTCTGTACTGAAATAAACTGCTGAGATACATGTACGTCGATAACAAAAAGTGTAGCTGTTATTGATTACAAAGTGCTTTACATAAACTAAATATAAAACAATAAGAAACAGCAGTTAACTCAGATATAATCTGGATTATTGCAAAATCAATCCTGTTAATCCTGTATCTTTAGCGTGACCAATGAGGAACAAATATCACTCAAAATGAAAGTTAAGGAGGACATGGAGAAGATTTCCAATGTTGGGACTACATGTGGACCACAGTTTACCACATGTTTCAAGACTCCAAGAAACCTGAGCCCTGGGGGTTCACACCCAAAGTGTGAAGCTCCACCCATGGATCCAGGTTATCAAAACTAGAGTTTCCCTTCCTATCTTTCTCTTTTCTCCACGAGCTGCAGCAGGAGCAGCTCCTTGCTCTCTTTCTCCTTCAGCTGCAGGAGCACCTGCTTGGTCTTTCGCACCTCCAGCAGCTGCTGGAGCAGCTCTCTGATCTCTTGTGTGGCCTGCTCACAGCAGACACATACCGTCTTCTTTACGGCAGAAGACGCAAGAGCCTGCCTAAGACTCAGAAACTAAGTTTCCTTGTGCCAGCAGCTACCACACAAGTCTGCTGGCCAGTTTAACAAGTACAGGAGCTGCGAAATGGAGTTAGCTTGCCACTAACTCTACACAAAGGAGTGACCTGGGCCCTCTGCACGACTGGAGTGCTGTCTCTCCAGCAACGCCTGCATCTTTCAGCTTCAGAGCCAAAGCCTTCTCAGCCTGACTCACCCATGGATTCACCAGCTACAAAGCAGAACGCCACAAAGTATCTCTTCCTTCATGGACTGGTAACAACTGGGCATAGCCTAGCAACACAGTGAAGCATAGTACGGCTAAGCAAGAATGTTTAACTCAAACAATGTACTGTACGTGTATTGATTTGGTTAAGGTTGTACATTGAACTGTCATTGTGATGTCCTTGTTGCCTATGGTCAGGTTACTGCATAGCCACACCGCTAAGTTAATGTTAGCATGCTTAACACATGTTACATCCAATAACTAGGCCTTGCATGCAACTAACCTCATCTTAACCTGGCACTTTTAGCATACACCAATTGGCCTTGAATAGAGAACCACACAGTTAAGAGGTTAAAACCTGGTTTGGCGAACTTTGGTTCAGGCAGCACATGTGGTTCCACATGGTCTGGCCTTTTATCTCTGTAGTTCCCTTTATCAGCCAAATTGTCAGCATGCCATGTGCTCAGTCACCAGATGACTGCAGCCATCTTGCTATTGTCTTCCCTACACACACACACATGCGCACACACACACACACACACACACATACACTCACACTTGTATAGGTACACTTAGCTAGATTAGTATTGTGTGTTGCTTTTACCCTTTTGTTAAATAAATGCTTTTGGATATACCTGTTGTCTGTTTTAATGTTGCACAGGAATGAGTTTTGCCAACCCCTGCTCTGTAAAGAACTCCAAATCCTTTAACCATAACTAACTACTGATATGGTGATTTTGTTTATAGTTATTCAATTAATTGTTAATCAAAGTCCCAAATTCATAGATTAGTACACTTTGAGACTGCTCTCTCTTTGCTGTCCCAGGGTCTTAGCTTGTACCCACATATCATGCAAACTATTTTCAGGCCAAGGTCAACTTATTTAATTTTATAGGAGTTTACACCTGAAAGCCTGGTACCATCAAAATCCTCAAAATACTGCTTTAAGAACTTCACAAAACCCGATATCAATGTTGGCTTTGAAAAGGAATTTAAACCCAATCCACTTTTTGTCCTACAAGTAATAATGCTTGTTTGACATTTTTTACCAAGAAAGTTTCTTGTGAAGTTGAATCCCTTTTTCAGACTGCTAGATGTCCCTCTAGGTTTAATCTGACCAAACAAGAAAATGCAGCCTTGCGGTTGCTCTCTAATAATGAAGACCTACTAGTAAAAAGAGCGGACAAAGGTGGTACTCTGGTAATCTGGGGCAGAGATCAATACGTACAGGAAGCCCAATGTCAGCTACACAACTCTGAATATTACACTTCTCTTTCATCTAATCCTTTGAAATGTATGAAATGTGAATTGGAGGACATTCTGAATAATGCCATTGAAAAAAGTGAAAAACAGAAAATGAGCGGACTTCCTTGTAAAAAACAGTCCTAAGATCCCTACATTTTACATGCTACCAAAGATACATAAAAATATATCCAACCCTCCAGGTCAACCCATCATCAGTGGTATAGACTCTATCTCTGAACCTGTCTCTCAACACATTGACAACTGCATTAAACCATTTGTTTCTGCTCTCCCAGCCTATATACAAGACACCACACATGTCCTCACCAGGACTGATGAAATTAAAAATACAGGTGATGCATTCATGGTCACCATGGATGTTACATTCTTATATGGTAAAATCAAACACAAGGAAGGCCTTGAAGCAGTGAGACACTTTTTACATTCCAGAACAGTGGAAAATCCACCCAATGAATTCATTCTGACGTTAATAAAGTGGACCCTTAACAACAATGTATTTGTGTTTCAGGACAAACTGTTTAGGCAAAAACATGGCACAGCCATGGTTGCCAGTTTTGCACCTAACTATGCCCACCTCCTTTCAAGTTTATCTTGGGCCCCTCCAACCCCCATCGGGAGAAAATTATCGAGTATGGAAGGTATATTGATGATTTAATATTCTTCTATAATGGTGACCTACAAGATCTTAAGGACTTTCACAGCCACCTCTTCCACTGACAGTGTGGAACTCTCATTAGAGTAGGGGAGACCAGGGACAGTTGTAACATGGGATGGTTGTAACACCTTGAATTCCTCCAATCAGAAACAAGCTACAGTGATTACACTCACTCTGCACATTCTCCGTTAGATTGTCTTCTTGTTTATAAAAAAGGAGCCACATTTGAAAACCCCAGAGAAAGTTACCAGCAAAAGTGTTTTTTCAAGGTAAAAATGTAACTTTTCTATCAGATATATTTTTTGGATACTGTCCTGAGATTAAATGTCTAGGAATCCAAACAAGTGTTATTAGAATCACTGTTTTGTAAGCTAAAAATAGAAATGGCTAACATGTGTCAAACTAGCAGTCAAGCTAGTTCACATGAGGTGAAAACATGGCTGGTGATACTGGGACAGTTGTAACGCTTTGTTACAACCATCCCTGAACCAAGTTTCATTTATGTTTTAAAAACCTAAAGGCCTGCATAAACTAGATATCTATAGATAGATAGATAGATAGATAGATAGATAGCATATTAAATGTAAAATGTCATAGAATTACATGCCAAGTTAATGATAATCAGTTGCATGCTAATAGTCAGTGGAAACACATGCTAAATATCAGAAAGAGGAAGATAGACAGGGGAATCCCACTTCCTTTGTTGGAGAGGGCTTCAGATGGCATAATACAGGGCAAATCAGTCAGGACAGTGGCCAAATCATACAGCATTTGCCATGTGACCCTGTACTGAATGTTGTCCTCAAACTAATCCATTTTGATTCCATGTTTAAACTTTTTTGAGGATGTGTGTTCTACCCATTAAATAATTTTCTTGCATATAATTTGATGGCTTCCCCTCTTTTTTGTCATGTAGTGAAAAAAGGTATTCATTATTAATACATTTATTCATTAAAAAAAGAAATAAATAGTTACAATAACTTGAATGATAAATGATCTTTCATTTTGAGTATTTGACTGATTAATTATGTCCGTCCCTGGCATGTGTTACAACTGTCCCTGTACACTGGGACAGTTGTAATGGTGGAGTGGCTGTGTTTAAATCAATTTTGCAACCTGTACATATTTCATATTTCAACCACTTAAATACATTGTTTCAGTAGTTGACACATTGCAGTTTATAATATAGCAAATGGACTGTTCCAGTTCCAATGGTTTTTGATTTATTGGGAAAAATTGCAAAAAGTGTTACAACTGTCCCTGGTCTCCCCTACAGTCAGTGGGAAGTAAACTATCTGGATCTCAAAATCACTAAAATGCCCTCAGGGAAGCTGCACACCACAATTTTTATTCAAATAGACTTCAGCATTGCTTTAATTATTTGATCATTTTGTAGGGGATCGGGTAACCATATGTTAAACTGAGATTTGTTTGTTTACATTAGAGCCTTATGCAAACTTTCTTTGATGCAGCTGCACTCACTTATTGCTTTATTGCAAGTCTTTTTGGAATATTGATACATACTATATATATTATCTTTGATATTTTGTTTGATTTAACTGTATATAATTACTTCTTCTTGAAATTAATTGAAATTACTGAGATCATATGAAGTTGGTTTCATGTGTTTTTTGGGTCAGAAGAAGGCAGTGGTGATAGACATAGCAATCCCAAGTGACAGCAACATCAGGAAGAAGGAACACAAGAAGCTCGAAAAATACCAAGGGCTGAAAGAGGAGCTAGAAAAGATGTGGGGAGTAAAGGCAACAGTAGTGTCAGCGGTAATTGGAGCACTAGGTGCTGTGACCCACAAACTGGAAGAGTGGCTCCAGCAGATTCCAGGTACAACATCTGAGGTCTCTGTCCAGAAGAGCGCAGTCCTAGGAACAGCTAAGATACTGCGCAGAACCCTCAAACTCCCAGGCCTCTGGTAGAGGACCCGCCACCACCAACCCCCATGGGAGGGGGGTGAGAATATTACTGTTTACTGTATTACTGTATTGAGTATTATTGTTTAATTGGTATATGTTGAATATTTTCATGTCCAATTGCAGATTCACATTTTTTTACACATATGCCCCCTATTGGTCATTTATTTGTTCACATGTGTTGGGTTGATTGCCACTCATGGCTGGTATATAATTTAGACTGATTATGTGTTTGTTAGACCCTGATGAAGGCTTAGAGTCGATACGTGTTGGTCTGTTTGATTGCCTATACTCAAAGAATAAACTTATTATATTATTTCATCTGAGGACAGAATGCCTTTGTTTTTCCTCCATGGTTGTCTGTGCCACTTAAGGACAAACATTCAGCAAGACCTCCTGGATTTTGTTTTTTTGTGTGTGTTTTCACCTGCCCTACTAAAGAGCACCTCTTGCATGAGCCATCAAAACCATGCAGCGCTTCCTCCTCCTGAATAGACAGTATGCAGTGGCTGATTCTCATTCATGCAATACTGCTAAAATGGCAGATGTATATGGTTGAAGAATTATTGTATATTTTAGATGTCTCAAAGACGAGTATGATTACATATGCAGTTTATCTGCATCACTCAGTGGAAGGCAAAGGCCTTTTAAGATTGCTGGTGTTTGTATCATTCACACAGGCTCAAATGAAAACAGTCATAAGTCTGTGTGTCTGAGTGAAGTGTACAGATTCTGTCAAGACTTTTGAAACCACAGAGCTGGGTTTGGGTTCATCACTGGAATTCACTATTCCATCAACAATAAACACTGAGAGAGGTACGAAGTGTAAGGTTACAGAGAGAACTTGTGCATCTAAGGAAATGAAAAGCAATGATGTCACTGCAGTTAATTCAGATGTTGTGTTTGTCAGTGATGTGATTTCTGAAAAGCAGAAAGTGCAAAGCAAGAATCACCTTTGAAGTTCTTCTCTACATGTTACATGCTGTGCTTTCTCTGGGTTATGGGTGTATAAATAAGTAGAGGTCTGTCTGCACATTGGCAGTGTACTCAGTTAAGCTCATTAGTCAGTGCAGTCATCTATGATCTGGGAGACTCAAGTTCAAGACCCAGTGTGGGGGCCTCCTTTCTGAGATAGTTTGTTCATAAACACTTTAATATAGTAAAATCAAAAGCGTAATAAAAACAAAAACTGGATTTTTACACCTATTTCCACTTTTATTTAAAACCAAATACAAATATAAATAATTTTGCTGCCTCAACAAATATCGATACAAATACAAATCTGCACATCCCTAGTAGTAGAGATTCAAAACACTCTTCTTGTTTATCCAAGTATATGAAGAGGAAAATAAAAAATGTGTTTCATGGGGAGAACATTAAGGCAAATACTATACAGAAATATCAGGAAAATGTGTTGCATAGGGAGAAAGATAAGGAAATGTATAAAAGGAAATATCAGGAAGATGTGTTGCATAGGGATAAAGTTAAGGAAATACATCAAAGGAAATATCAGGAAAATGTGTTGCATAGAGAGAAATGGGAAGAAAAGAGTGTAGTGAAATATCAGACAAATATGTTGCATGGGGGAGAAAGTTAAAGCAATGAGTAAAAGGAAATACCATCAAATTGAATTGCACAAGCAGAATGTAAATGCCATGGCCAAAAGGAAGTATTGTGGAAATTCTGAGCATAAGAAGTGTGCTACAGCAGGTAACAAATTGTAGAGGCAACAATCTGTTGAACAATAATTATCTTTAAAGAATTTGTTGCAGTTTGATGATGTGTTTAATTTCCTTAGACACCACACATGGAACAAGAAGCTGTTGTTGTTGTTGTTGTGATTGTTTTCTTCTGTCCCCCCTCCCCCTTTCCCTCTCTCTTTCTCTCTCTCAACCCAACCGGTCAAAGCAGATGGCCGCCCACCAAGAGCCGGGGTCTGCTTGAGGTTTCTACCCGTTAAAGGGGAGTTTTTCCTTACCGCTGTCGCCAAGTGCTTGCTCATGGGGGAATTGTTGGGTCTCTGTAAATTAAAGAGTACGGTCTTGACCTGCTCTATGTGAAAAGTGCCTTGAGATGACTTCTGTTGTGATATGGCGCTATATAAATAAAGATTGATTGATTGATTGATTGATTGATATTAGAGGTACCCCAGCTTTTTGGCAAGGAGCACAGTGTGACCTGCTAGCTTGTCTTCATCAACTTGGTATCCTCACTTGGTTTTGTTTGTTTTCTTCTGCTGATATGCAAAGGACGCCATCAGGAGCAATTTAGGTAAAGTATCTTGCCCAAGGACACATTGACATGCAGACTGGAGGAGCCGGGAATCAAACCCCAATCTTTCCATAAGTATACCCGCTCAACTTCCTGAGCTACAGCCACCCCAGCAATTTACATTGCAATCCTGTCACTGCAACAAAAATGTTTGATTTTCAATGGCTTTTTTTTTTTTTTTTTTTTTTTTTTTGTTTTTTTTGAGGGAGGTCCCTATGTCTCGCATCCAATTGGAAAAATAAAAAACTACTTTTATCAGATGGAATCTCAGCAGCGTGGTTCACTTCATGTCCATTGCCTGTTATGGATAGAAAATGCACTGCAGATTGATAAAAATACAGATGACGAGGTCATACAGTTTATTTATCAATATGTGACATGTGAATTACCATCACAAGACGACAAATTATTGGACACTGTGTCATCTGTTCAGCAACATTCAAAGCAACATTCAGAGACTTATAAAAAGAAAAACACTGTCATTTCAGTTTTCCCAGGCCAGCATCCGGTCGAACATTTATATGTTGTGGCAAAAGAGAAGAAGATTGTCAAAAAACATGCAAATGTCAGGTAGATGAGGCAACCATTTTAACATAATATGCATGTGTAAATCAGGGTCAGAAAGATTCTAATAAAAGGAAAAGAGACCATGCAGCAAACATTATGACAGCAATCAAGAAGGCTTTTTGAGATGAGAACAGTAGCTATGATAGTGTGGAACATTTGTTTGAAAGTTTGGGTTTAGATCAAGTAACTTTTGAGTTGTGTTAAAAAGGCAGATTAATGAGGTTTGGGTAAATCAATATACCAAACCACTGTTAAAATGCTGGAATATCAATATGGACTTCCAGTATGTTGTTGATGCTTATGCATGTGTATGTTACACAAGTTCTTATATTTCAAAGGTAGAAAGGGCGATGGGACTCGTTTGGGAATGTCCATAGAGAAGCATCTAAAGGAAATGTTAGTGCAAATGATGCAATGAAAAATTTAGGCAGTGTTTATTTACAATGTGTGTGCTCAAGAAGCTGTGTAACTGTGTAAAATTTGCATCTAAAAGAATGTTCTAGAAAAGTTGAATTTGTGCCAATAGGTGATAATGTAGTTAAAATGAGTAAGCTTTTAAGAAAATTGAGACAAAAGGCATCATCACATGATCTTACCACAGAAGACATGCAGATGACTAATTCAGTTGACGGTTATAAGAATAGGCAAAAAGATGCTACTTTCAATGACATGTATATTGCAACATTTGTATCAGAATGTTGTGTTCTGAGCAAAAATGAAATGTCTCTAAACAGCATTAAATTGAACAAGGACTTTGATTTTGTCATGAAAAGAATTCGGAAACAATTCACAGTTGTTCATTACATGTGCTTTTGTGTGACAAAGAATCCAGAATCATGGTTTCAAACTAGTTTGCAATTGTTCCTGCCATATTGTGAAGGAGCCAAAACCTTCAACTTGAACAAGAACAGAAAGAAAAAGAACAGACAGTAGATGAACATGTAGAGAATATTCCAGATTTAGCAGTTAGTAGTCAACAAGTTGCACATTTGGAGAAGAACAATAATTGTGCAGAAGTGACAGTTTGGTGTTAATTAGATCTTTGATTGAGATACAACTGTCTATTTTTATCATATAAGGCAATGGTGTAATAGGGAAAAGTCCAAATACATTTCACGTTTTCATTACAGGTGGTGCAGGGACAGGCAAAAGTCATTTAATTAAGGCTATCCAATATGAAGCAATCCGGTTACAAACTGTCAACATCCTGAAGACACTTGTGTATTATTTACTACTCCAACTGGGATTGCTGCATACCATTTACATGCAGCAACCACTCACAATACATTTAGCATTGGAACTAATATTCAGTTAACTTACACACCTTTAGGTGAAGAAAAACTGAGTACTTTACAAGCAAAATACAGTTCTCTGAAAATTTTGATAATGGATGAGATATCCATGGTAGAGAAACTATTCACATACAGTCATGGTAGATTGTGACAAATTAAACAAACAGGTGACTTCTCCCCATTTGGTAATGTTAGTGTAATTGCTGTTGGTGATTTCTTTCAGTTGCCACCAGTGAAAGGGAAACCACTCTATATAGATGATGTAGCTGTTAGCTTGCGGTCCAAATTGTTTAAGGTTGTAGAGTTGAAAACAATTGTGAAACAACAGGATCAAGTTTTTCTGCATTTACTAAACCGTTTAAGAATCCGCTCAAAAGAACAGTGACATAAAACTCTTAAAACAATGTGAAACAGGTGAAGATAGTTCAGCTTTACACATTTTTTCCATAAATAAGCAAGTAAATAAGCACAATCTTTAACAGTTATTAAAAACTTGTTCTGAACATATTGAAATAGATGCCCAGGATTATGAAAATAATAATAACAAAAGAAATAGGTAAACTTGAGTTGAAACACAAACATCATGTTAAAGTTTATCATACATGTTTAACTGAGAAGCTGGTTTAGGGGAAAAATGCTGGAGTAATGCTGACAAAAAATGTAGACGTTATGGATGGTCTCGTTAATGCCACATGTGGCGCAGTAACAGATATAATTAGTTTAAGTAATGATAAGTTTCCTCAAATAGACTATGTTTAATTTGATGATAAACAAATTGGCATGCATCAGAGAAAACAAAGTGCAGTAATTGTGGATTATGGCGACAGTTTCCACTTAAACTTGGGCATGTACAGTACATAAGGTACAGGGTCTTACAGAAGATAGAGCTGTAGTTTCCCTTAAGAGAATTTTAGCTGCTGGACAAACATATGTAGCATTGAGTTGTGTAAGAAATCTGTGAGGGTTAATGATTCAAGATTTTGAAAAGAAGGCCATTTATTGTAAGGAGAACTTTCAATATGCAATTCAACACATGCTACCATCTTTATCAGAAAATGACACAACAGAAATTGACAACACATAATTTTAATGTGTTTTTGATGAACGTGCAAAGCTTGACTCACCATGTGGCAGATTTAACATCATGCGCACAGCATTTGCAACTTAACTGTATTGTTGTTACAGAAACAAGGCTATCTGCTATCCCCTCTGCCCAAACAATAAACGTTGATGGTTTTAGTTTTCATAGTTGTCCTTGAAGTCTTTCATATAGTAGCAGCAATACAGCATTGATTGCATTGCAAGGCCAACAACACGGTGGTGTTGGCATGTATACTGCAGACAATTTGACATACAACTGTGTTACTTACAACATATTGATAGCAGTCATTTATCATCCACCATCATATCCACTGTTTTTGTTAAAGGCACATCTAAACAGACCACTGGACTTACTTGATCCAATAAGTGACACAATTGCTGTAATGGGAGATTTTAATGATGACATTTTTCAAGTCTCAACAATTTGTAATTTTATGACAGATAAGAGGGTACGTATAAGTTGTCTCGCAACCAACTACTGAAAAAGACCATGTGTACAACACATAATGATGTGGAAACAATAGTTTTGCCTTTAGCCTCTCAAAAATTCATTGCAGATAAAAAGAATTCCTCCAGATGCAATAGGGCGTTGCACTGTTTGGTGCCCAAGCCCTAATAATAATTAATTAATTAAATTAATTAAAAGGAGTACTAGTGTTGACTGACATAATCTCTAAGTTTACCCAGGTCATCCCTTCCAGAGATCAGTGAGCCTCTACAGTGGTAGATGTGCTGACAAAGGAGTAGTTCTACAAGTATGGTGTCCCAGCTCGGCTGCACTCTGACCAGGGTCGCAGTTTGAAAAGCACAATAATTCAGCAATTGTGTGGTTTGTACAGCATCAAGAAGTCTAGGACCACCCCCTAATCACCCTCAGGGAAATAGCCAGTGTGAGTGCTTTAACAGGACCCTCCATGATCTCCTGCACACCCTGTCAGCTGAGCAGCAGCACAGATGGCCAGAGTATCTCCAACAGGTTTTGTTCAGCTACAACACCATGTCCCACCAAACTACAGGTTAGTCCCCCTTCTTTTTGATCTTTGGCCGTGAACCAGAACCACAGCTGCCTATAGATTTTCTGCTAGGTCACATAGAAGAGCTGACTGCAGGTGAAGTCTGCGACTGGGTCCGGGAACATTAGTGACGATGGCAGGTGGCAGTAGAGATTGCCCGGGAAAGGATGAAGCAGTCTGCAACCCACCGGAAGGAGAGAGTGCATCAGCAGGCCCAGAAGGAGGTGTTACCAGCACTCCCATAAAGCAAGGAATAAAATCCAGGATGCCTGGGACCCTGAGATTTTTCAGGTGGTAAAACCTCCTGAGCAAGGAGGTGCAGTGTATGCCGTTGCCCCACAACATAGGCTAATAGAGATACGTTATGTTCATCACTCAATGCTCAGACCTGTACGTTTCTGGTGGTCATGCTATTCCTGTAGCTAGGCCTAATCCAGTGGTGACAGGCCCTGACACTGTAGCAGAATGGAAATGTATTCCTGTCTAGTCTAAGCAGGCCTGTAGTCTCTTGATTACTTGATGATCAGTAGCCAATCATTGTCTGTGGGTAGACTATAAAGGCAGGTAGTTGCTTTCTGAGCGCTGCCTTCACTCTGAATGCACGTCCGCCTCCCGTTCGCTGGACTTCTGCAATTGCTGCAGGTATGGAGTAGTTTCTGTGCTGGTCCATAGAGTATTCTCTCATGCTGTTGCTTATTTTAGTGGTTTATGATTTTGTACATACCTCCGTGGTGACTCACCTCCCTCAGAAGTGATCCTCTCACGGACTGCTGTCGATAGGTTCACTCCTCTCTCGCTCCGCAAATTTTATTATGTTGCGTGTAGTAAATGATTGTTTTGTTTCTAGGTCCCTGTGTGTAGTAGCAGGATAGGCTCCATAGACTCTCTCTTCCCCTGAACTTACAGACGCTGCCTGATTGGTATGTAGCCTACTATGGTGCCAGGTTCATCTTTTTTTTGACAGCTGTCATTCTTGTTTTAATTTGATTTTTCATTATGTATCGCAGGACTGTGGGCCCTGGTCAGCATTTAGCAGCTTCCCCCAGGAGCTGCTGTGGCCATTCTGGCCCATGCTGCAAGAATGCTGCTGCTTTGCCTTTAATTAGTGTTAACAATCATTGTCTTTGTTTTGAATTGTTTGGTCGGGTCCACTGCTGCTGCGTTGAGGGCCGGCAGTTCCATGACTAGTACTCTTTTAGCTTAGCCGTTTTAATGGTGTGAGTGTGCGTGTGTGTAGTGAGCAGGGTTTTTTCTTTTCTTTTGTTGTCATCGTTTGCTTATTCTCAGTTTTGCTTAGTTTAGTTCATTCATTTATCTCTACTTTATAGCTTACATAAAGATTTCATATCAATAATATTGTTAGTTTATTGTGTTTATTCTGTTCCTAAGTTGCTGGTTAGGTGTTTAACCATCTGACCAACTGCTATTGTTTTGGAGAAGTGTTTCTTTAGTTTAGTTTAGTTTGTTTGTTCATTCTTTTCTTCTTCCTTTTTTTTTTCTTGTTTCGTTACACCACTGGCAAGAGGCCCTTTGTCAGAGTCTGCTCTCCCCCTCACCTGTTGCTGTGGGAATTATCCAATCATTCAGTCTCACTCTGCTCTGCCACACCCCTCATTAGTTCAACCACCTTCACCTGGCGCTCCCACCTGCTCATCATCTGCAATCAAGCCAGTATATAAGCTGCCTCGGCCCACTCCCTCCTTGTCAGATTGTCTACACTACTATGCTAAGTCATCTTGCTTTCTTCACTGGACTGCCTTCCTGGTTTCTGATCAGCTTGTCCTCGACCATCGCTCCTCGTCTCTGCCCCGGTAAACCCACCAGCCTTCTGTCCCTGACTCTGAGTTCTGCCTGCCTGTTCCCTGGTCTTTGTCCGCTGTGGGAGTGGAAGATCGGGGTTCAATTTCCGGTGGAGCCATACTCATTAGGACTGTTTCTCTGACCGTGCTAATATTGCCTTGACATCGTGTGAAATAAAGACTGCAAAGTTTATACCAGTGTCATTTGTGCTGCTATTGGGTCCATCCTATACCCGTTACACCCTTTTCTACAGCTGTTGATAACCAGTGTTAAGCAATTCAACATAAGGGCAACTGTATGGTGTTTTTGTTTTTGTTTGTTTGGTTGAATACTTTATTGATTTTGTATCCCTTTTTATTTTTTAAGGAGCTGAGCGCTAACGGTGGTGGGGTTGGTGATTAGGTGGGGGTTCCTGCCTTTCCTGTGTGCTGTGTTCAACTGAGCACCCCTGGGTTTGACCCTTCACCATTGTGTGTGTGTGTGTGGATGTGTGTGCACATGTGATTCGGGGTGACTCTCTTTTGGATACCTCTCCTACCTCCCCTCCACTGGTAAGCCTCAGCCCTGAATAATTCCCCTGTCCCTCTTTTTAATACATGTGTGGATGGTATGCTTAATTATTCTTTTTTTTACTAATTTTTGCAATTGTTAAAATAAAGGATTATTGATGGCTGGAACCACGTCTCTCACTTCTCAGTGTAACAAACCTGATTGCCTTTTTGGGTTATTGGTACTGGTCTGAGGTAACATTTGTCCCTGGGTAGAAACCCCAGGGTGGCGTAGTTGGATTCTTTTAATTACACTGGTTAGTGTTCTCCATCCTATTCTCTTGCCACAACACCAAGGAGCATAACCTGTGGGTGGTGGTCAGACGCACAACTGGACCAAAGGACCCCCAGCCTGTCAGAGCACAGAACCCACCTGAAGTGGACCCAGCGCTTCACGCTTCTTGTGGCAGCTTCGCCTGACACCCCAGCTAGTACCAGTTCTTGTCCAGCCCCCTGTCCTGAGGTGGTAAGAAAATCTACATGAGACAGCTGGCAAACACTCTAATCCTCACCACTTGCTGTTGACAATAAGGAATAGAGCAAATGGGGCTACAAATTCTCAGATACTTGGTTCTAGTAGTGCCACACCAGCTCTATTCAGACCCTGGTCTTACTAAATTGTTGGGCCGTTTAAGAACCCCCAGGCAGAGTGTAGCCAGTAAATATCCCTCCCGGGCTACCGTAGGGCTAGACAGGCCTTAGCACCGCCTACCTCCCTGTTGTCAATTTGTTTGGTTTAATATATAAGTCATACCAAGAAGCCCCAGTATGCTGCTTTTCTTTTCTGGTCCCCGGTGTGACAGGTTGGGGCTGTTACGCAATGCAATGCTGCAACGCTCTGGTTTTCTGGTTTTATTCACTATAGGTTCCGCTTCCTAATGACCCCCCGCTCCCACATGTTGAGTCTTCTCTGTGCATATTGCGCAACAACCAGGCAGGAGAGGTAATACCGGTATGTTTGCTTATATTATGTATTTGTTTGGCAGTGTGTAAATTAATTTAATCCGTTTTCTTTTGTAGACACTGACTGCCACTGCTGTTTTATTTAGTTTTGTTTTGTTTAGCCTAGTTTTTGTTTTGCTACCTTTTTATTTGGCTGTGTATCTGATTAGTTGTTAATATGGTTGATTAGTTTGCTTTTGTGCCGTCTTATTTTCGTCTGTATTATTAGCCTCTAGCTTCATTAGGTGGTTTCTGTTATTGTTAGTTCTTTTTGTTACATCCTGCCAGCCCTTTGTGGTGTTTGTTGCCTTCCCCTAAGAAGTTAATAACATAGCATGCTGCTGCACAGTCCTGCTATTGTGAATTTAACCTGTGTTTTCTGTTTGTGTGAGTGCTATAAGACCCATGGTGAGCATGGTCACCCAGATGGTGGAGGATTTGGCGATAGAGTTTCTCACCTTTGCTGCTCACCCCCATAATAATGTGCTTGGTAGTCATTTTTACACCTCCTTCACAATTTACTGTTTTTTCCCTTTTTGTTTGCTGTGCTGTGTGTGTGTAGGGCACAGTGGTGTCTGGGTCTATGCCAGTGTAACTTTTAGCTTCCCGCTATGGCCGATCTCCCTTTGGCACTCCCATTTACATACTGAAAATTGTATATTAAAATATTTTGTATTTTTTGTATAGTTTTAAAGTAGTTAGCTTTAATAAATTTCCTATTTTTAATTTCTTGTTAAATTATTAGTGGTCTAATTGTTGTATTAATGAATTTTGTAATCTTGGGCCTTGGACCAGCCTTTTAGCTGGTTTGAGTTGAGTATTAAAGAGTCAGTCCAACCTAAAATTCTAAAAAAACAAAAACAAATCTGGGCATTGCTTGCACCCAGCCACATTTAGAAATTGCCTTGAGGGCAAAAAGCAAACAGATGGTAAATGGACTGTACTTGTATAGCGCCTTTCTAGTCTTCTGACCACTCAAAGCACTTTTTACACTACGAATCACATTCACCCATTCATACGCTGAATGGGTACAGGGGCTACCATGCAAGGTCCCAACCTGCCCATCAGAGAAAGCTGACCATTCACACACTGATGGCACAGCCATCAGGAGCAATTTGGGGTTAAGTTTCTTGCCCAAGGACACGTCGGCATGTGGACTGGAGGAGCTGGGAATTAAACCGCTGATCTTCCGATTAGTGGACGACCCGCTCTACCTCCTGAGCCACAGCCAGTTTGTTTGTGATTTGGCTTCCCATTTACACCATTGGTGCTCAGCCACTAAAGTTGATACATTTGACAGTCTTTATTGACTGAATTAGCTGATTTTGTGTTGATGCATAAGGGTAGTTTTCAGAGACGTGCTCCAGGGGTGATTGGAAAAATAGGGATGACAACAGTGATGACAAAATTTTCACCTGATTCCTAAGCGAAATTTGTAAGCCTGCATTTACGGGGTGACCTGAGTGTACCAGAGTGTGTAATTACTGCTATTCAAGGGTCACTGGAAAGAGCAGTGTCCACTGTTAAAAACAAGAGCTACATGTCATTTACCGTTGTCTCTGCGTCATTCGCCCTCACGTCATTCGCCATCCTATGCTCCAGCTATGTTATACAGTTTTGGAGCAGAGACCATTGTGTGTGGATGTGGATGTGGGTACTGGTTCTGGTTCTGGCCTGATTCCCAAAACTGGTTCTGGTTATGAGCCTTTCATCTGTGATTCTGTTGTGTCCTTGGTTGGTAGTGAGGAGTGTGTTCCAATTAAGCTGTTGTGTGACACTGGTGCGAAACACTCTTTTATTGTGGAGTCAGTGTTGTCTTTTTCAACTGAGATAGAAACGGGGGATTTTGTACTGACGCAGGATATGCAGTTGGGCCTGATTCCTGTGCCACACCATCATCACCATAACCTAGCTCTACTGGATGGGATCTGTCACCAGCTGCTAAATCCTCAGATCTTCCTGCTGCTGCTCAGTCAGCCCCAATGGGTTAATTAAGGGATTGTTTAGTTTTGCTTTTTGATTAATAGTTTTTGTTTGTTTCATAATATGTTTTTCCTGGGGTCATCTGGGGTTTTGATGTGTTGCAAGCCTGTGTCTCTCCTTGCCCTGCAGGTGACTGATTGGAGTTGCTTTTATCCATCTTACAACAACCACACACACACACACACACACACACACACACATACACACACACACACAATCGATACTTTAATTACTTAAGTTCCCTTTCAATTTGGCTTTCATTTGGTTAACTGGTTTAATAAACTTTTCTTTTGTTAAAGTTCAACATGGTGTGTCTCTCTTTTGTTGTGGCCACTTGAGCCAGGTCATAACAATTACTTTAATGTTGCTAAACTGTACATGCACATACACACACTCAAACAGCCACACCTGGTTCTGTTTCTCTGCTGAGGAATGCAATGTTTTAATGGTAAGCCCACAGAGATTATACCAACTGTTCTCCTGTTGAGTAATTCTCAGGGGCTACTACAAGTACACAGCTCCAGTGGAACTGTTTTAGTTAGGTCAAATCAATAAGCTCTATTGTATGGGAACTCAGAGCAGTTCTATGAGTCTCCCACAGCATCAGGGATAGCTGGTCTGCACTCTGTTGCTTGGGGAAGCATGAGTCAGTCCTGGATTTGTGCACACAGTGTGTTCTGTCTGGATACACAGTCATCCCTCTCTACCTGTTCCTCTCTCTTTGTTTGAAAAGGGATCAGTTAAGTTTTAAAATCTGTTTTGGAACCAACTTGACTGTCTATCCACCCCAAAAATCTATGCAATTAAAAGGAAAAATGTAGTTTCTTTAAAATTTAGCCAGTCCACCAGTATCAAGGATACAGGTGCTCTGCTCATTTTGAGAACAATTTTAGAATAGCACACTCTAAGACCATCCATCCACACTCAATAGTATGGCATCATGCTGTAGTGTCTTCTGGGCGTGAAGATATGATCAGCATTTGAAATAGAAATCAGAAAATATGAAGCATTTCAGTTTGCATTGTGCAAGTAAAGCTTAGTGTAGGCTACATGACTTTTTGCCACAATTTTCTTCTCTATGACAGACATGTTGACCTTTGAGCTGTCCCAGGTGCAACAAATGTATCAAAGTCTATAAATAGCAGGAATGTGTACAATGGAATTATTGGTATTTGTTGTTGGGTTAAATGACTAACTGACCCACGTTTGCTTTTAACTGTCCAGGACGTCTAACACAGCCACATGTAATATGAAGAGGAAAGGGTCGTGACATTTTTGTAGCACAATAAACCTTGTAAGTAGGTGAGGGCGGTTGCATGACCCAACAGAGTGACTTTGTCATGGGAGACTTGTATCCTCTTTAACAAGCCAGTATTTTTAGCGCCTGAACTTAATCAAATCTTAATGATAGGGTTAAGGCAGATCTGAAATGGTCATATAAATCAAACAGTGATATGTAACAGTTTTGACAAATGCCATTGTCCTTCCAATATGGTCTTTATATCAGAAAACGCTGATGTGTCATTTCGAGAGGCAAAAACATGTTTTTTTTTAAAGTACAGAACTGCTTCTGCATGTTTGGACTTGCTGGCACTGAACTAGTTCAAGACTAAAATACTTTCTGAGTCATTTGTTTAGTAAATTGCAGAGCAGTCAGCGGTTTTTCTAATCTAATCATCAACAAAAGTGAAAATTAAGTCAGCAAAATATGTTTTTCTATATAATGCAATTTAATACATCATAAAGTCGAACCTCAAGAATGATTTTGGAGTAAAATCCACACCTGTTTGAACTATGAACAACAGTTGAAATTTTGACATAGGTAGGTAAGGACTACATCTCCTTCTCAGTGTGTCTAGTCAGTCCACAACTGATGTACTCCTCTTGTTTACCAGTAAGTTGCAAATATGTCCTAGGTGAGATATGTTTTGATCTACTTCTTCATCAAATGCTGAAATGAAACTATGTGATGCACTACTTCAGAAAGATTTATCAAACAGCACGCACAGGTGTCTGAATGCTGTCTTTATGATGGAAAGAAAAGCACATAAAGGGAAAAAAATCCAAATTCTTTTCATTGATTTAATCATGTTGGACAAAAACTTCTCCCAAAATGGCAATTACAAAAACATCTAATCACAACTTCAATGAGAGCAATAAGTATTTACTAAAATAGAGGAGAAAAGAAAGCATCAAGAGCTCTTAATGTGAACAAAGATTAGAATGGAAGAGGAAAGAAAAGTTTCTATTTTTTAACTAGAACATGTGAGGCACTGGTATTCCAAATTAACTGTAAATGGCGGTTAACTAAGCCCATTTGAGTCAGGAAGCCTGGTCAGATTTGAGCATCTGCCACTTGAAACTGCCATGTTGTTTTCTGTGTTTGCTTTCCCTTCATAAGCAGGCTGTTGTTCAGCGCTCCTACAGTATGTGGATGAAAAGAGGCGGGGTTTAAATTGGCTCTACTGGAACAGAAATGTTAAGCAACTTCTTCCACATTGTATTGAAACTGTCTTCTTTCATGTATATGAGCCACTCAGCCAGTTTGGCCTCTGTTCAGAAAGTTTGTGTGGTCTATTTATAAACCATTTAGTACAATAGAAATCCATCGGTGTCTTTGCACAAAAAATTCTGCATTTTAACAGTGAATGTAGTGTACTTGTAGTGTTGTTGTAGATTGAATTTAGGATGGGAAACAGAGCAAAACAAGGGTACCACATGCCAATGTGCTATTCAGATTTCAAGGAACTATCAGGACTAATAGCCTAAGACCACACTACCAAGCAAACATGGATGGACCCAGATGAATCAGTGAGAGCCTGATAGGGGCCAGATCAAGTCATATCATGACTAGTCAGATCAGGCTAGTCAGAAAAAGACTTTGCTACTGAAATCACCATGAGGATAACTAAGTGTTCGTAATTGAGATCAAATCACATATTTTTCAGTCCAGTCCGTTTTCCAAAATTTGACTATGGACCCCCCCCATGAGTTGTGTCCTTAATAAAGTCTGAACTGAACTATCTGACCACTGTCAAACTAGAAGAAGAAACTAGAAGAATCTCGCTTAACCTGGCAAGATAGTCTTAAAACATATAGGAAGGCCTTCTGTAATGCCAGAGCCACATATTACTCATCATTAATTGAAGAGAATAAAAATAGCCCTAGGTTTCTTTTCAGCACTTTGGCCAAGCTGACAAAGAGTCATAACTCTATTGATCCATGTGTTCCAATGGCTCTCGGTAGTAATGACTTCATGAGCTTCTTTAATGATAAAAATTCTAACAGTTAGAGACAAAATTCAACAGTCTCTGCCCTCAACAGGCCCTGATTTATCCACAAACTCAGGAACCCTAGAAGCAGCCGTGAAACCTGACATACATTTGGACTGTTTTTCTCCAATTGACCTTCCTGAACTAACTTCAACGATTTCTTCATCCAAACCTTCAACCTGTCTCTTAGACCCCATCCCAGCTAGGCTGGTTAAGGATGTCTTACCCTTAATTAGCACTTCCCTACTAAGTATGATCAATCTGTCTTTAGTAACAGGCTATGCACCACAGTCCTTTAAAGTAGCTGTAATTAAACCTCTTCTTAAGAAGCCTACTCTCGATTCAGGCATCTTAGCCAATTATAGACCCATATCTAACCTTCCCTTTCTCTCTAAGATCCTTGAGAAAGCAGTCGCCAATCAGTTGTGTGACTTTCTAGATACTAATAGTTTATTTGAAGATTTTCAGTCAGGATTTAGAGCGCATGATAGCACAGAGACAGCACTGGTGAAGGTCACAAATGACCTCCTGACTGCATCAGACAAAGCACTTGTCTCTGTACTTGTCTTGTTAGATCTTAGTGCCACATTTTACACAATTGATCATCAAATCCTACTACAGTGACTAGAACATGTAATTGGCATAAAAGCCGGTTTAAGTCCTATTTATCAGATCGATTTCAGTTTGTACATGTTAATGATGAATCCTCCATGAAAGCAAAAGTTAGGCATGGAGTTCCACAAGGTTCTATTCTTGGACCAATACTGTTCACTTTGTATATGCTTCCTTTAGGTAATATTATTTGGAAATACTCCATAAACTTTCATTGCTATTCAGATGATACCCAAATATATTTATCAGTGAAGCCAGATGAAACCATCAGTTAACTAGACTCCAAGCATGCCTTAAGGACATAAAGACCTGGATGACCTGCAGTTTTCTGCAACCAAACTCAAACTGAAGTTACTGTGCTTGGCCAGAAACACATTATCTAATGATATTGCTACTCTAGATGGCATTACCCTGGCCTTCAGCATCACTGTAAGGAATCTGGGAGTTATATTTGATCAGGATATGTCCTTTAACTCCCACATAAAACACATTTCAAGGACTGCCTTTTTTCACTTATGTAATATTGCAAAAATCAGGCACATCCTTTCTCAAAAAGATGCAGAAAAAATAGTCCGCGCATTTGTTACTTCTAGGCTGGATTATTGCAATTCATTATTATCAGGCTGCCCTAACAAGTCTGTAAAGTCTCTCCAGCTGGTCCAGAACGCAGCTGCACATGTACTGACAAAACTACAAAAAGAGATCACATTTCCCCCATCTTAGCTTCGCTGCATTGGCTTCCAGTAAAATCAAGAATTGAATTTAAAATCCTTCTCCTCACATACAAAGCCCTTAACGGTCAGGCACCATTATATCTTAAAGAGCTCATAGTACCCTATTTCCCCACTAGAGCACTGCGCTCCCAAAATGCAGGCTTACTGGTGGTTCCTACAGTCACCAAAGGTAGAATGGGAGGCAGAGCCTTCAGCTATCAGGCTCCTCTCTTGTGGAACCACCTTCCAGATTTGATCCCGGGGGCAGACACCCTCTCTACATTTAAGAGTAGGCTTAAAACTTTCCTTTTTGATAAAGCTTATAGTTAGGGCCGACCAAGCTCGCTTTGGACCAGCCCTTAGTTATGCTGCTATAGGCCTAGACTGCCGGGGGACTTCCAATGATGCACTGAGCTCCTCTTTCCTTTTCTCCATCTGTATGTATTCTTTTACCATTAATGCATGTTACTAACTTGACTTCTTCCCCAGAGATCTTTGTGCTTTCTCATCCACAGGAAACCCCATGAACCATGCTCATGTGTTGACATCCTTCTTCTGTCCTTCACCAGCTGTTCCTGCTGTTGTTGCTGTTTGTTGCTGCTAGTCATGTATCTATTGTTGTTGTTGTTGCTGTTGCTGTTCTGCTTCTCTGTGTCCCCCCCCCCCCCACCCTCTTCTCTCTCTTTCAACCCAACCGGTCAAAGTAGATGGCCGCCCACCTAGAGTTTTTCCTTTACCGCTGTCGCCATGTACTTGCTCATGGGGGAATTGTTGGGTCTCTCTCTCTGTTAATTAAAGAGTATGGTCTAGACCTGCTCCATGTGAAAAGTGCCTTGAGATGACTTTTGTTGTGATTTGGCACTATATAAATAAAAATGAATTGAATTGAATTGAATTGAATTGAATTGAATTGAATTGAATTGCTAGCTAACGCATTAGACATCCATGTTAGCAAGGCTAGTGACTAAATTGTGCTGTACTGAAGTTGATGGATGCTGACAATGTAAGCAAACAAGCTGCCTGAGCTCATCAGCTACGTTAGCTAACTCATAGCCCTGCTGCTGGTGAGCACATCATGCTACCAGCCACACATCATCTTTACCTCCCACTCGTGTGGGACTTAGCTTGCTCGAGCAAAGTTACTGTGTTAACTTTCAGCTGGCTCCATTAAGACTGAGACAGAAGAATAGCTTTTGCTAGTTAATAACTTGTCTAAATGAGCAGACACCAATAGCGTTTGTGCGTTATGATTTAAATGGTGTGTTTGTGAATTTCAGACATGGGTCTCTTGATTGACTTAGTCAGAATGAGACATATAAATCAATAAAATATGTAATAAGTGACAGTTCATATTTTGCATCTAGGGTGGGGATTTACCTGTTTATTTAAAATCCATGTGTTAACTATGAAACACAGAACCACCATAATAATACAGCCAGGGTCTATATGACTTTTAGCATGAAATTAGCATTCTACCTTGATGTAGTCTCAACATGGCCAGATAGCACATTACACTATCATGAAAAGCAGGCCTACAGGAGTCCTTGGCAGGTGAGCCAAAAAAGTTCATTTCAGACTCTGGCTGCAAGACTACTGTAGTGATTAATATCATTAAGGGCAAATATATTTGTTTACATTAACAAACATACGTTGGCAAAGGTTCTTCAAGTCAGTTATTGTCATTTTGCCTTACTGATCATTTTGAACCGGCAATATGTGTATTTACTCATTATAAATACCTATGAACGATTTTGAAAAAATATCTAATTGCGATCATTTTGACTTTGACTTATTTTTTGACTTTTGACTTTGCGATATCAGAGGGAATTATAATTTTTACATTTTTCTAATTTTCATTGAAAGACATTCAAATCATTGTGTAATTTTTGCAGGGATCTGCAGCACACAGTGTAGAATATGCTGTCTAGGCCAGGATATCTCTGCAGCACAATATTAAATTTAAAATGGTATTTTAACAGATTTCGCCTTTAAAAATGTTGCGCCTCCTGCGATTAGAAAATTATAGTGGGCCATATTGCAATTTCTATAAAATTTTGATTAATTGTTCAGCCCTAATGCCTATAGAATTGTGTTGCTAGGGAACAGCTTGGGCCCAAGTTTATTTCCTGTCAGTTACTGATATTAGCGAACACTGCAACAGAAAGTAAACTTTGGTCCATTATGTTGTCAAGTTGAAATGTCTATATTTTCACATTTATTGCTTATTTTTTATTGCAAATTTGGCCTTAAATTTAATTAAACTGTTGCATGAAAAAGTCTTGAAGACTTAAATTTAACTTGCTGATATCTTGATACCTGTAGACACCCTGAGCTAGTTACCATATTAGTATAAAATGCAATGCTATTGGCCTTGCTAGTGCCACATTCCTTGTTTTGTATATTAACGCATGACATAGAACTCAGTATAAATATTGATGGGACTCCACTATTCAAGTCCAGCAGAACAGAGTTGTGGCCAATACTTGCAAATTTCCATGACTCTCAACCATTTTTCGTTGGACTTTATTGTGGTACATGAAAGCCAAAACCTGTTTATAAGATTCTGGACTTGGCTGCAGAGCTGAAACACCTGCACACCAATGGCATTACTCATGACAGCACAACGCACACATTCAGGTTTAGGGCATTTCTGTGTGATGCACCCATCAGGGCCTTTCTGAAGAACATCAAGGGCCACAATGCCATCCAGGGCTATGAACGTTGTGTGGAAAATGCAGTAAGATCAAGTAACAAACAAACATTCCTGTCCATAGCCAGTCATGAATCCAGGACTGATCTCAGGTTCAGCCAGCCCCAGTATCCAGAGCACCAACATGGGCCATCTCCTTTAGTTGATGCTGGCATACTCTGTGTACAGCAGCTTCCATTGGATTAAATGCATCTCATATGCCTTGGAGTGACAAAGAGATTGCTGCATTTTTTTTGCTGTGTGGCCCTGATGTCTGCAAACTTAGACCAAGAGCAAAAGAGCAGATTTCTGAAAGACTGGTCATGCTGCAGGGTGCAATTCAAGCTGAGTTCTCCAGACAGCCACACTTTCTTAAAGAGCTGGACCGGTGGAAGGTGACAGAGTTATGGCAATTCCTTCTGTACACAGGGTCAGTTGTTCTCTTGGGTGTAGTTGAAGAGGCTTACTACAAGCATTTTTTGACTCTCTCAGATGCCACCTCCATTCTCCTGGAGTCAGACAATGTAAAGAGACAGGCCTATCTTCCCTATGCCAAGGAGCTCATGCAGCAGTGCAACAGTGCAGAGCTATACAGTGATGAATTCCCTGTGTACAATGTACATTAATTCATTACATACTTTACATAAATTCATTAAGGCATGTGGCAGACGATGTTGAAGTTTTTGGCTATTCATTAAATGACATCTCCTGCCTCCACTTTGAGAACCACCTTCAGACCCTGAAGAAAATGATCAGGAAGAGCTGCAACCCGATTGCGCAAATCACCAAGCAAGTGGCTGAAAGGCAATGTGATGAATGACATACTGTGCCCAAAACACGAGGACTATATTTTGCAGTCTCAATCAGCAGATTGATAGCACCTGTGTTCATCTGCATTTTCTTCACCTTCAACTCTATTGAGTTCTGCCCTAAGCAGGTTTTGAACTCACGTTTGGATCTAAAAGGGTCACAGAAGTGGCATGCTCTTAAACCACTAGACAACTCAGACACACACTACATAAGACTAAAAGATGTCTCTAAAATCCATATAAATCTACATTTTAAGTAGTAATATTAATAAGCACTCAAGTTGTATTGAATGATGGTACATGATAAATGTCTAAAATAACTGTTCATAAAAGCAATATTTTGAGGTGCACTGCAAAGAGCAGGTATCAAACTCATAAGCTTCTCATTTAACAGGGACAGCAGACCATGAGAACAGTGTTCTAAACCACTGAGCCAGCAGACAATCCCTGAAATTGGAGAAAAAAGTTCCCATTTTGTTGATGAGAAATTTGTTTGCCTAAAACTAGAGCTTGTAGCCCAGAGATTTGTACATCATTTGTGAAAGCAGGATTAGTTTACCATGAGAATGTATGAGATGTGTACAAAGTGTTTGAGGGATGAGAGAATCTGTAAGTTTAAGAAACTGGAGTGAGAGGAGATACACAGCCTGCAGACTGTATTGCAGTCAGAGAGAGCATGACAGGGACTCCCTATCAATTAAGGTTCATATCTCAAAAACTATAATTTCCATATTAAATGTATTTACATTGTGTGAGAGAGGAGGCTTGTAGCAACATATTGATGTAAGATATGTGCTTGACAAGTTAAACCTGTGGGAGTAAGACCTGTTTAGATTTTTTCTTTTCTGGCTTAAAAATATCTGTGCTCTCCACTCAGCCTGATCACATCGCACACTGGTGAGATCTGTAAAAAGGTGTAAAAGCCCTCATTTTGGACACACATTGTTCCCAGTACAAAAAATATTGTTTTGGAGGAATGCTGGTCAATGGTCAACTCATGGGTGAAGAGACTGTCCAGGAGCCTTTGATGTCTTACGCTGAGAATATTTATTGAACACTTGGCTAAGTGGAGAACAGAAACAGTAAACATCAAGGTTGTCTGCACAAGATGCCTTCTCTCACTGTTCTGAAGATGAAGATCTGATTTTGGTCTTTAACCCCAACAGATCATCCCACAATATGAAAAATTAGTCTATTGGTTCATTAGTTTCTAAACAAGACACTGCACTTCACCTGTGTTAGTTTAGGTCATGTTGCATGGAGCTTCAGGTCACCATCAGCACATTCTGGTTTGAATGTCTGATTATGCCAATGGAATCTACACAGCCACCTATCTGTGTTGTCTAGGAAGGCCACCCCTGACCCTGGTAACCACGGCAATGCCGATTTACCCTTTATCAGAGAGGCTTCTGCTTCCCCAAACATCAGAGACAGTTACTCTGAGTCTCAAGGAGAGGAGAGAATGTCTCCTTCCACTTAAGAATTTTAGTGTGACCTCAAGGCCCATGTTTGACCAAGTATAACCCAATTCTTAGCATTTAAAGATGGAAAATTCCAATTATTAAATTTACATACCGTCAGAGTGCATTTACAGAGTAGAAATGACACATGCATTTCAGAATCATTCTTAATCACACAGGAAATCAGGAGTGCATATATAAATCAACTTTTAAATAAAACAAATCAGCATACATCATTCAGTTAAGATCAATTCATACAATCAGTGAGATAGATTAAATCCCCTCTTATGTACCCTCCTCATCCCCACCACCACCACACTACATCCACATGACCCATGAGTTCTGCCCTCTGGCCAACAAGAGCATTTAAGACGCAAACTCTCAAGTAAATGAAGAACCCCAGTAACACCAAGGTGTTAAAGGAGCTCATGACAGAGGTTACAGATCACATGCACCTACTCAACTCCTTTAATGATGGGGAGGAAAAAGACCAAATTTATTCTGTCTCATATTAGATGAAACCCTAGCATGACATGAACCTACTTGATTACATCAGAACAATAAAACAAATGACTAAACATTCTAGATTAACAACTTCAATCAAAATCAAAACGTCAATCACAATAGTCATCATCATAATCCATACATTGTTGAGTCTTAAACCCATGTACTTTACACACAGTAGAGGGTCACCGCCATGGAGAGGTTACTAGCACATACGATGCATGGTGGTGTGGAGTCCATCCTTTCGGAGTAATCATTTTAATTTTCACCAATTATCAATTACAAACATTTGACCATAATCAAGATACAATCATGTCTATGAAAACTATGAGTTGGCTGGATCTTAAGCAGATTACTAAAATTTCTAACTCTACTTGATTACTGGACTTTTTTCTTTTTTATTCAGAACAACAATTACACACACAAGCAAAGCTAGAATCATCAAAATAAAGCTAAACCTAAAAATAAAACAAAGAGGTAGCAGTACGTTGGGATGTTGTCTGCAGATAGAAAATTATATGTTTTTCCAACTTTATTCAGTACAAATAAACATACCTTTAGTCTATCTGGCTCTCTGGTTCATTTCTTAGAAGCTTTTTAGAAGTGTTTTTTACAGATTTGGAGTTTCCTCCTCATCATCCTCCTCCAAAGAAATGTCATCCAGTCCAAGATGCTGAGCCCACTCCTCAAAACCTGCAAAATCATAATACCTCATACCCACATTATTGGTAGCTGTGGTGTCCACAGTGTTAGTATGACTTTTATCTGACCCTATGTATGTTACTGATTTTGGGTGTTGGACATGTGACATAAACATTCCAGAGTCTGCATGTCACCTTAGGTAATATGGTATAGCCCTTCGGGGGGGCCTTATAGATACAAACAATGGGTCCATGGTCAAGATGGGAGCCGTTCCAGATGTGGTATGTTGTGACACTTAATATGTTGAGAGGTAGCTGTCAATCACTTGATGGATGGCTCCCAACTGAAGTAGTGCCCATGGAAAACATGTTATTCATGTGATAAGATACAGATGTGTAACCCTACATATGCTATGCACTGACAGTGGTATGTTGCCCAGACCATCTTTGTATATGGAATGGACCCGATGGCCATCGTCTAATAAACGTCTTCAAAATAAGAACTTCGCCAGCTCTTCCTTTGAACGATATCATCACACATCCTTCCTTTCACACAGTTACATGCACCTGGGGTGCTTGGATTACAGACCTTGTGGTCTTCTTCACTATCAGCTTGATTATCAAACGTACACATGAACAGAGGAGGATAAAGAGGAGAACAACAACCACAAGAGTGATCAAGACCTGGACCAGCTACAGTTTTGACTTTGTG
Organism: Thunnus maccoyii; assembly: GCF_910596095.1. Classification (NCBI taxonomy): domain Eukaryota; kingdom Metazoa; phylum Chordata; class Actinopteri; order Scombriformes; family Scombridae; genus Thunnus; species Thunnus maccoyii. The sequence goes on along the minus strand of NC_056533.1, from coordinate 1,198,485 downwards.
CAACTCTTTGTGTTCAGCCAGAATAGCTCTACTTGAGGCATTAAGATAATTCTCTAGGACTTTAGATAGGTATGAAGCTGGCTATATGCCTGGCTATCTGACATAACCAACAGTTACTGAGATTATGATCATGTGCATAATCAAGCATCAGGCTAAGGGCTGAATTAGCTTTTTGCACTACTGGCTGCTGAACACTGCATCTTGCTTTATTTTGCATCTTTGGTTCAGATTCAGCTGCACCAATTGTGTTTATGGATGAAAAGTGACCACTCTGGAGAAAACTATCATCCTCATCAGTTTCATCATTCTCAATGGTCTTACAGCTTTTTAGCTCCCCCGGAACCTTTTGGTAATTAACACCCCACAGTTTACAATCGGGATAACTTTTCAGTTGCTGTTTGGTGGAACACCACAGTTCTAGAGGTCTGGTCAAAGATACAGCAGGTGTGAACGTTAACTTCATCAACCTGGGCACACTCTGCACCTCAACATCAAAATGTGTAGTGCTGCATGTGGAACAACAGTCAATAATGGGATATTTTTCCATCATAATTGCCACAGCAGCCACCACCCTTAGGCAACCTGGCATACCAAGGACCACAGCAGTTAGTTGAGAGGAGCAGTATGCAACTGGATGGTAATATGACCCATGTTTCTGCACCAGAATGCCTCTAGCAAAGTCACCTCTTTCATGTACATGTAGATGGAACAACTGATGATATTCTGGCAAACCCAATGCCGGAGCTGTGGTGAGAGCCTGTTTCAGGTTTTGAAAAGCTTTGTGCATTTCCTCAGTCCACTGCACCACGGGAGGAGCTGACTGCAGTGTGGCAGCTCACAAAACAGAGTCCATAGTTGCATACTCAAAGACCCAATGCCTGCAATAGTTAGCCATCCCCAGAAAAGAGCGCATGTGTTTCTTGGTTGTGGGGGGAGGCATGTTAGCTAGCAGTTTCACCCTCTCTGGTGACAAAAGGCGGCATCCATCCTTCAAAACAAGTATGTCACCTCAGGCTGATAGGATTGCAACTTAGCCAGTGTCGCTCTATGGCCACACTCAGCAGGTCTCTACAGCAAAAAGACAGTTGGGTGTGTTGCATGGGCTGGTAGTTTGAACTAGCACACCTTGATCCAATAGAGACTGAATGTGTCATGCCCTCCACTGCTGCTTCCTCCTAGTGGGTGTGTGTGTCTCTCTATGGGTGCTAATTGCAGGAGTGGAGACAAGTGTGTGGGAGTCAGGCGAACAGCTGCCATTCATCAGGAGGTCTGCTTAAATATGGGGTGCAACCTCCTACTCACCGCCAGATCGTAGACTCTGTTCCTACAATCAGTCACGCTTCCAGCCTACTTATTAATTTTCTGTCAGTATTTAGCAATTGCCTAACTTTTGTTTTCTCTGTGCCTGCAGAAGACCTCAGCCTGACCCACGCTGTCTCCAGTCCTCCTGCCTCGCCGGCTCAGCCTATCCCTCTACCTGGCTCCCCACTCCATCCCCTATACCCAGCCTCACGCCCAGCCCAAGCCTCCAGGTTCCCCAGCTACCGGTCCAGACCTTGGCCCCAGTCTCCCAGTTTTTCCACCTTGCAAATAAATCCTTTTCCAACCTCACTCGCTGCCTCCTGCCTCAGTGTCTTGCTCGTGGGTTCATTAGCCTAGCCATAACAGTATGACACTTTCAATTCCTGCAATGGCTTTCTGAGGCAAATTGTACTGTCTGATCATTGGTAGCTTAGCATCAGGCTTGAGTGTGACCTTATGAGGCAGAGCAGAGTTCTCCATGATTTTTATGTTTAGCCCATAAAATTGATGGAATCTCCAAAAGCTCTGATGAAGATCCTTACTGTGAGGTGCAAAACAAATGTGCTTTGTGGTAACTGAATGTGCTCACTTAAAGATAACATGTACAGTTCCTCACCTAAGTGTGTTATTGTTTGTGTTTGAGAAGTTGGTGCAGCTCCTCTCAATGCCTGGCACTGGGCAACCATACTTCCAAGTTATTGTGGCTCACAGCCAGGAGCAACAAGACCCACTCAGTTTTGTATGTGAATGTGATTAGTTGTTGAACATCAGGTATTAGACAGCTGTTAATAGTGCCTGCTTGTTTTAACTATATCCAATACTCGTCTGGGCTAGTAATTGGATTGTTATATCCATGATTTCACAGGGAGTCCATGGTTTGCAGACAGGTGTGTTGCCAACCATTATTTTTGGAGCATTTATTGAAGATGACTATGACAATTCCGACACGGGCTTTCAACGTCTCTGTCTTATATTTTGTTTGTCTTGTCTCCCTTGATAGTGTCATTCTAATTGTTCCTCGCCTTCTAAAATTACTGTAACTGAGGGGAGCATGCAAGGTATTAGAATGTTTCTGTGTCTGCGTGGTCTTGGGCTTCACTGCGGGCCCCATTTCATCACTATGGCCTGTGTCAAGTTCCTCCTCCTCATATGTGGTTCCATGTCTCTAATTCTGACTCAGAAGCTTCACTGCTGTCTTCCGGTGCGCTTGGGTCTGCCTCCTGCTCTTCAACTATGGCAGCTAGCTGTGCCTCCTTTAATGCTTTTCTTTTCTGCGGTTCCTTCTGCTGTTTGAGTCACAACTTGACTTTCTTTTCTAGTTCAGCAGCTTTCCTAGCTCTTTCTTCATCGGCTCTGTCTTTCTTTCCTTGCTTAATTCTTTCCCCTCTCTCGTCTCTTCCTGTTTCTCTGTTGGGACGGGCAGTAGTGCATTTGGTTATTAGCAATAATTCATAATTATCGTAGATAATTATGAATTATGAAAATAAGATATTTTTAACCTTAATCAATAATTCGGGCACCAACTGTTGGATCTGTGAGGAACACAGTTGATTATTGGCAATAATCATCAATTATCAAGGATAATTAACTGATTATGACAATTAATAGAATTATTAATATGAATTAACAAATACGGGGCACCACCCGGAAACCGGGACCAATAACCAAACAAGGTAGTCTCATAAATGGGAATTCACCTAGAATGTTAATATCTGAGAGATATCAACATTCAAGGATGAACAAAGAAGGGTGAATTCGAGCTCTGACTCCTTCAATCGGCCACTTTTCACAATATTACACACAATAATGACAGAAGAACTTCTCTTTAAAGATATAACAGTGTTTATTAAACTTAGCAAAATTAACAAAGTTAACAAATGCTTCATTCAATAAACAACTATCCTAAAATCTAATCCTACCAAACAAACACAACAGCTATGTACAGGGTTGGACACATGCAGGGGAATGCATGTGCATGCGTGTGTGTGTGTGTGTGCGTGTGTGAGCGTGCGTGTGACAAGATGGCGACGGGGCCTGATGGGATGACGTCGTCGGTCTGCGACGCGGACGTGACTATGGGAGGAAGTCATGTCCCGCGAGAACCGGATGGCAGAAATGTAGCGGTGTTTTGGTTAGACAGAAGCAAGATGGCACCGCCTGGTGGACGGCGTCTCGCACTCACCCACTTCTGTGAAAAACACACGTGTCTGATGGCGGATAAGGAAAGACAAAGCAAAGCTTTGTCCGACGTTATCTGACCATCAGATGTGCAAAAGATGTCGGTGCGTGTATGTGTGTGTGCGCGCGCGTGTATGTGTTAGTCGGAAGAGAGAGGGAAGAAGGGAAGAAAGCGATCGTGAGAGGAAGAGAAGCGGCTTTGTCCACAGACAGTGCGCGTACGGACGGCAGTCTGTAACGCACGTTGTCTGGTTTCTAATCGACAAAGCAAATTACTTTCTCACTCACGATGGCACAAACACAGCAGTAGTCCCGAGCGGGACAAACACAAAACAGTCTAGCGTGGTGAACACAACTAAACAGGCAGCAAACTTAAAATACTCCTAAGAGTAAACAGAGAAAAATGGACTCAGCGGTCCGTCAACAGCACAACAAAACAATAGCAATAAAGCTTAAAGCTAAACAACAGCAACTGATGCTGATAAGAACACACAATTAACACTGCCTCTGCCCAGACTTATGCCTCTTACTTGGGTCGCTTCAGAAAGCGAGCTGGGTTTGTGTGTAATCCGTTGTTATGTCCGGCTTTGTCCTGGGCTCGGATGCAGACGGTGGCCGTTCTCGCACGGTCGGCAAAAAACACGGCAGCTGGCTCTCGGCGGCGTGGCGGAGAGAACAGCAGAGTCGACTCGGTGAAGAAGCGTTTCTTCCGTCTCGAGGAAATTGAGGACGCTGGTTGCAGCAGCGGTCTCTCTTGGATCCGGGAATGTGTTCGTGTGAACACGGGTCTGTCCCTATCCAGCGCAGTCTGTGACCTCTGCCCTTCAACGGCTGTAGTTAGAAGGAGAAACTCTTCTTCTGTTTGTGTCTGCAGTGAACTAGCTTGCTCAGTCATATTAACAGCTGAATAGGGATTTGTACTTGACAGTTGTGAATAAGCTAAAAGCACTTTTTTCATTTTTTGTTGATCTGGGAGTGGCATCTTCTGCTAAAATGGTCAGCAGAGCGTGGGGAGAGGGAGTTTTAGCTTGGCACTTTGCCCAGCCATACATCATAGCTTTAGCACAGGCCTTTAAATAATCAGCATGCCGTTGTTTTATTTTCATCATTTCTACAGCTCTTGTTTGCAGCTTTGCTTACAGCATAGTACTCTGTCACAACACAACACAACCCGCAGTCTTTTTTATTCTTCACAGCCACATTCACTCTGTTCTGTAACTAATTGTTACCAACTTTATTTGATATTCTACAATATCTGTATTTTCTTTAACTGTACTGAGTTTTTGTCAGGTCCTTTAATTTCTTATTTAATTCAATTTCAAACCAATGTTATAGTTCAAGGAACACACGGTTTCTTTATGATTTCATCAAACGCAGACACAGTAAGGCACAGTAATAAAAAATTCTGTACTTACCATGTCTTTGGGCTGTTGAAACCCAGTTTGCTATGGAGAAACACTGATCAATGGCCAACTCATCAGTGAAGAAAGTAGGGGCCTTTGATGTTTTATGCTGAGAATATTTATTGACCAAGCAGAGAATAGAAACTTTATCAATCACAGTTGTCTGCACATGATGCTGTCTCTAATGCTCTGAGGATTCAGCTCTGACTTTTGTCTTTAAACCCCTACAGATCATGCCACAAATACCAGTGTAACCCAATCTTAGCCCCTAAAGTTGGCTAACACAGTTTTGGGTGATAATTTGTACTATATGCTTTATAAATAGTCAAATGAGAGTGGGTCAATTTTGACCTGGGAGGACAATAGGTGTTATTATATGCTGCCATTAAAAAAATTGAAATGGTTTTTAACAGTATTCTGACTAAATTTCTACATATACCAGTCTGTCATCAATTAACATATTTTCTGATCTTAGATATAATTAAATTAATTCATAATTTCTGCTCTTTTTTTTACTCAAAAATTAGGTATAATTTCATGTAAATGAGGTCTATTGGCCATAAATTCCACAAATAAATGTAAAACTCATGGTATTGAGTTGTAATGAAGTTGGCTAAAAAGATGTAACACAGAATTGGGTGATAATTTATACTACATGCTTTATAAACAGTCAAACTAGACCGGGTCAATTTTGACCCGTGAGGACAAAAGCTGCATGGTCGACGGAAAGACAACAGGAAGGTTAAGACCAGTTTCCCCCTGAAGCAGCTGGACATTGCAAATGAACATTTCCCAATGATCTGCAGAGAGAAACAGAAAAGTGATGGTGATGTACAGTGGTGTGGAGTTGCAGGGTTTAAATCTGCAATGTCACTTTTAAGGATGTTGACTGAGAACAATCTTCAGAGTACTTTTTCTGAAACATTGAAATTAACACAAATAGCAAACACAACCCCTGTGACCTGAGCAGAATCAGAGAGGTGTTTCAGTACACTTAAGAGGATCAAATAATTTCTCTGAAGTACTATGGGACAGGATAGGCTGAACACATTGGCTATGCTGTCTATTGAGCAGGACTTCATTCAAAAATCACCGGACTTCAATGACATGGTAATTAATCTGTCGACATTCCAGAAAGGTCATCAATGTGAGCTTCTCTTCAAATAAGGTGGGCCCAAGCCTTTAGACCTCTTAAAAGACCATCACACACATTTCCTTTAGCCATCCTGTTGACATATTGCCTGTCTTCTATATTATTTTTGCTGTGGTTACCCAGTGTTTCCCACAGGATTTTGTGAGACTGTAGTGGGTTGACCTTGGACCCTCTAGTGGTGTCCACAGTCTTGCTCCCCCATAAGAAAATGTTGTACATTTTAAAGTTAAATGCATAAATCTGGTGCACTTTGAGAGCAAAAGTAGTAAAGTTAATCATAAACACATTGCTTTATGAATGGTGATGACATGGCAAATATAATCATCTATTATAACTATTTTCTGACATTGTTTTGTGTTCACTGCTTATTTCTGCTGACAACAGGATGACAAAAAATAGAGCTGCAATAATGAATCAATTAGTCGATTGACAGAAACTCAATCAGCAACTATTTTGATAAACAAATAATAATTTTTTAAGGACATATGCCAAAAATGTACTTGTTGTAGCTTCTCAAATATGAGGATTTTAGGCTTTTTTGTGTCATACATGATAGTAAATTGAATATAATTGGATTCAAACAAAAATTTGAATGTCAGGTTGAGTAGCAGGAATGGACCCAATTGCAGAGACCAGCATGCAGAGATTGCAGGGTAGACAAAAACCTTTAATCTTGAGGTGGTTAGGACAGGACAGGACAGGACAGGACAGGACAGGACAGGACAGGACAGGACAGGACAGGACAGGACAGGACAGGACAGGACAAGCTGAACAAAACAAATGATCCAACAAAGACTCAACTCAAAACCAGACCTTAAATACAGACTAAACTAATCAGGGAATGGGGAACAGGTGACGAGACACAAGGGCAGGCTGGGAGTGATTGGCTGAGGGAAACACAGGAAGCAGGGCAGGGCTGACGAGACTGATACAGGGCAGGTGTGGGGAAGACACAGAGCAGAGCAGGGCTAGCGAGGGTGATGCAGGGCAGATGAGCAGGAGCACATGAACACACAAGGGAAACACAGCAACAAAACCAAAACCCAGAAAACACAAAACTCCAAATACAACCCACACCAACCCGTCCAAGAACCACCATGAACCCAAACCCAAGTACACAACACGCCAGGCCAAACAACAAAAGGCAGTCCAAACCCACCACCCAAGTACAACAAGAAAACCCACATGACCAGAAGGACTAAACAGAAGTGCAAACCAGGAAACCCCAAAGAATACAAAAACACAGAGACCAAAAAACACATAGTCCAGGCAGGGTGTGACATTGAAGACATCACATTAATTATGACCAACCATAACTACTTTCTGATATTGTGTTATATTCATTACTTGTTTCTGCATGTTTCACAGGAGAACAAAACATCTGTTTATCCAGGTTTAATGTTTTGTGTCACTGGATGTTTTTTGTCAAAGAACTGTTTAATTGCATTTACAGAGACTTCCAGGGTATCAGTGAACATGCATTCAGCTCAGAGGCATGATGCCTGTCAGTCACTCCAGAAACCCGGGCAGTGACCAGTGTGAGTGGCCAAAGAACCAACCACACCAGGCGGCAGCAGAGGAGGCTGCACCACCATCTGGTTCGAAATGAGTCCAGCCAACTTCGTTGCACTCAGCACCAGTGCACAGAAACAGACATGAGCCTTTTCTTTCCAATACAGCTAGTTTTGTTCTTAGATAACATCAAGACAAGACTTTAATGTTCATAGTTGGACATGCTGTTGTCCTGCGTTGCAAACACATGCTTGAAAACATACAATATTGAACCATTTTGTAGTCTTTTTCCCAGATTGAATGAAATACAGTTATAACAACAGTGCTTGTTACTCTACCTTTCATCTATCATCCTTGCATATTTTGTTTTTGTTGAAAATGGCATGTGCTAATGTGTACAGAGAAAAATAGTCAAATGGTGTGTGTGCATGTGTGTGTGTGTGTGAGAGAGAGAGAGAGAAAGAGAGAAAGACAAAGACAGATACAGAGGGATTTTTGGCATCAGGCTATTCTTGTGGGTAATTCTCTATAGTGTTGTATATAGTGTTGTTGGTGTAACTTGGTATCTTGGATGTGATGCTGCTGCAACATGAACTATTGATGGGTATAATGCATTTATTAGCCCACCCACCCAATATCACCACCAGCCATCACTGCTTCCATCATCATCTAGCCACTGGAAATGTGAAATGCAAAAATCTCAAAAGAAATATTAAACTCGTTAGAATGTGAGAATGTGCCAAGAGCTGGTTTTATTTTTTGTTCACCTACACGAAAAATTATAGAATAAAACTGAGCATAAAAAAGTGGAAAAAGAAGACAGCATGTGCTGTGAAAAGAGAAAAAATACAGCAGTGGATGTGTGGGCAGGGATTTTCATAATTGCCTAGAGTGTGTGGGTAATGACTGTGTGACCTTTGTATTACTCTGTGTCATTTCTATCAGTGCAAGTCAGAAGCAATCTCAGATCTGTGTCCTCAGCCCACAAGCAGACTGTCTGTAACCTTTTTATTTTACCTGCAAATGATGGTCACACATGATAATTATGGAAGTTGTCAATATTTACCCCTATGCGAATGTGTCATTTCTGTTATTGTGAAGTAGTATACATGCAGCGAGCACTTTATTAGGAACACTGGTGCAGTCTAATTATATTGAAAAGTGTTCTTAATATTATGTCCACTCCATTAATGTACATGAGGTGAACAAAATATTAGGAACACTTTTCAATATAATGCATTCCAGTTAACAACCACCACCCACTACAACCTCAATAATAAACGTAGAGTAGAATTATCACCTTTCTGAAAATGTCAACAAAAACTGAAAACATAAAAGCTTTGTAAAAGTAGAATTTATTGTAGAGCTGTTGTATTGGATTGTAGTAGATTGTGCAGGTGCTCCAAAGAAAGTGCATGCTGAGTGTATATACATCATATTAAATGGTTGGCTCACCCAAACTGTCATCTAGTGTCCTACTTACATAAATTAATCCACAGAACACACTGTCAAGAGTTTTCATTGGGACTAGTCATTTGCTAGAAAATTACCACATTTCCACCTGATTCTAAAATATGATGTGTATCTGGATAAAGACATCTGACCACAGGTCTTTGCATCTATACCTGGTATTAAAAAAGTGGTCTTGTAATCTCCATTTTGTGCACTCTCAAGGGACCTCTAAGACGTGAAAGGCGTGGGCCACATGACAGATAGAGGCAACGTCCAGAGGTGGTCTGGCTGATCTGACCTTACTCTGATTACAGTATATTCTTTGTGCATTTACAACTGTATTAAAATATGTTTTCCTGATAAGATATCCAGATACAGATCACATATCAGTATTTTCAAAGAAAACTGTTGACAGTGAGGTCTGTCTAATATCCAGAGTAACATGCACATTATTTCTGGCAAAAGTTGTTCAGTTTTTCAAAAGCAGTTTGTTATTGCAGTTTGAGCAGTACAACCTAAATTCTATTCTCTTTCATTGTACTGGGGCGGAGGCAGAAATCTCAGATATGTCAAGACTCTGAGATATCACAGCCTTGGGTGTGTCATCAAGAGAACATCAGTAGATACTGTGCTCCGCAGGAACATATTTTCAGGCAGTTGCTTTCAGTCTACACCTGATATGTATTCAGGGCTCATACAATCTGTACAATTAGTACAATTCACATGTTTTTTTAAATATGTACTTTTATGTTTATACAAGATTATCCCTAAAAACATTATACAACATTATGCAAAAACAGTGCACTTCAAAAAATTATAAGATAAATACAAGGCTGCCATTTGAAAATATAACCCGGCAAACCAACAGGACAGGACATCTAGAGACAGAGTACATGGTTTAAATTGTTTTTGAGTTTGTCTAATAAAAAGATTAACACTGTCCATAAAAAGGCAGGCAGCAGTGAGTCAGGGACGGCTTTGGGATACCAGCATGAGGGAATTCCTGCACTGGCCTCTCAGCCACTCTGTTCTGCCTCAGTAGCCTGTGCATCTGGCAACAAGGTGAAGTGCTTTCACCACAAAATGAAGTCTTGATAAAAATTGTGCAGCTAATAGCTGGTTATAGTAACGGGGGTGAAGGCCATCAGAAAGAGACTCTTTGTTTTCTCAGAGTTTGACAGAAGGCAGTTGAATGTCACACCACTGACCCCTGATAGCTGCTTGTCTCCTGGACTGAGCAATAAAAAACAGAGTCCCTTGAGAAAGCCCGGTGGAAGCGTGCCAATGGCAGCTTCTGGAATGCCTTCTCATTTCCTGGAGGACGAATATGTTTCATTCATCTTGCAGCAATAACATACAGGCCTGAGTGCATCTGAAATGAAGCTATCTTAAATCATTTTCTTCACTGTAAATTTGCAAGACAAACAAATGGATCTAGTTTGAATATGTGCTTGTGAGTTCTGAAGTACCCAAGTATTCTCAAACAGAATCAGAACAAAGGATGTATTTTTAGCAAAGACATAAAGTACAAATTATTTCACGTTTATGATCTAACAGCAGTCAGTTAACAATATATTGCCACTTTGAAAACAATGAATTAAAGCTTCATTACTTAATTCTTTGGCCACTTGGGGGCAGCAGAACAAGTTCAAAATACAACATCTGACATATCATCACCTTACAAAGTTGATATTCACTCTCCTTTTAGCTCTGGTTTGGTCCTCACCAACTCCTTAGAAAAATATCTGTCTCTCTAGCTGCTAGGCTTTTTCCACTGTGGGAACACAACAACCTGTTATCTGAGGTGTCCCATAGCCATAGTTTTTTTGAAGGGAGTGGGGGGGGGTTGAGCTTAGTCGCAAAAAAACAGTGTCCAGTGTATCAAACACTTGTTTTTCAGTTAACTGCAAGCACTGTGATCCTTTTTTTGGGGGGAGTTGGGGGGGAATGTCTGCTGATGCTGATAATTTCTAACGTCTGACTGCAGCTCTCTCTGATACCAAGGGCCTATTGGTTTGCCTAACAAGCATTCTTAAGTCTTCTTTTATTGGTTAACCTGCTCCACACAGATGCAGTTGTAAAATGGCGGAACTGTTAAGGTTACTGTGTTAGTTGTAGTCATCTTTGTCATAATGTGACGACACATCTGTGTGAATCACAATCTACAGCATTCCTGCCAACCCCATACACTACCTGGAACTGGATTTAGTATCACCTCCTGAACAGTAAATTTAGGTCCAGGAAAATGTCCCCAAAGTGGGCAGAGAAAAGTGGAAACAAAAGCAAAAGCTGTGACGATGGACAGACATCACAATTCTTTACGTTCTTCTTCTTGCAGTGGAAAATGGCTATAAGTTCTTCCACCAGTCACTTACTTGTCCGTCTGCGATTTATGAGGTTTTTTGTTGCTGAGAACAGCTGCCTCCTGCTGCTGGAAACGAGGCTGGTGAGAGTTTGTGGGCTAAATAACCAAAATAATGAGCTGGAAGAGGCTAAAAAGCTCTGTAAAGCAGAGAGGAACAGCAGAGTAGACAATTCTCTTTGGGCTTGTCACTATGAGTGACTCCTTTAATATTCTATATAGTCATTTAATCCATTGTTAGTGCAGCATTAAAATGTATTAAAATCTGGAAAACATGATGAAAAATGTACAAAATATTGTACATATACAGTGCTGCTTGAAAGTTTGTGAACCCTTTAGAATTTGCTCTATTTCTGCATAAATATCACCTAAAACATGATCAGATTTTCATTCAAGTCCTAAAACTAGACAAAGACATCAGTTAAACAAATGAGACAAAAACCTTACCCTTATTCGTTTATTTATTGAGGAAAATGATCCAATGTTACATATTTGTGCCTGGCAAAAGTATGTGAACCTCTAGGATTAACAATTTATTTGAGGGGGAAATTAGAGTCACGTGTTTCAATCAATGGGATGACAATCAAGTGTGAGTCTGGGAGGCCCTGCCTTATTTAAAGAAGAGAAATCTGGGTCTTCACTATCAAAGTCTGAGCTTCACAACACAGGTTTGTGGAAATGTGTCATGGCTTAAATAAAGGATTTTTTAAGGACCTTAGAAGAAGAGTTGTTGATGCTCACCAAGCTGTAAAGGGTTACAAAACCATTTTGAAAGAGCTTGGACTCCACTGGTCAACTGTCAGGCAGATTGTGTGCAAATTGAAGACGTCTAACACCATTACCCTCCCCAGGAGTGGTCGAACAACAAAAATCACACCAAGAGCAGGTGTGTAATACTCTGGGAGGCCAGAAGGGACCCCAGGGTAACATCTAGGAAACTGAAGGCCTCTCATGCAGTGGCTACAGTCAATGTTCATGAGTCCACCATCAGGAGAACAGTGAACATCAATGGTGTGCATGGCAGATTTGCAAGGAAAAAAGCCACTTCTCTCCAAAAAGAACATTGCTACTGCCTACAGATTGCTCAAGAACACATGGATAAGCCAGAAAGTGATTGGAAAAATGTTCTGTGAATTGATGAGACCAAAATCGAACTTTATGGCTTGAATGAGAAGCATTATGTTTGGCAATGAGCAAACATTGCATGCCAGCATTAGAACCTTAACCCATCTGTGAAACATGATGGTGGTAGTATCATGGTTTGGATCTGCTTTGCTGCCTCTGAACCAGGACAGCTTGCAATCATTGAAGGAGCTATGAGTTCTGAGTTGTACCAGCACATTCTTCAGGAAAATGTCAAGGTATCCTCTGTGAACTGAAGCTCAACAGAAAGTGGGCCATGCAGTAAGACAATGACCCTAAACACACAAGTCATTCTTCCAAAGAATGGTGAGAGCAGAAGAAAGAATAATGTTTTGGAATGGCTGAGTCAAAGTCCTGATGGAAGGACCTGAAGCAGGCAGTCCATGCAAAGAAGCCCATCAACATCCCTGAGTTGAGACTGTTCTGTAAGGAGGAATGGGCTAAAATTCTTCCAAGCTGATGTACAGGTCTGATAAACAGTTACTGGAGACGTTTAGTTTGTATTGCTACAAAAGGGGGTTACCACCAGTTCACATACTTTTGCCGCCCACTAATATGTAAGATTGGATAATTTTCCTCAATAAATAAATGAAAAAGTTTTTTTTGTCTCATTTGTTTAATTGGGTTCATTTTATCTAGTTTTAGGACTTGTGTAAATATCTGATCACATTTTAGGTCATATTTATGCAGAAACACAGAAAATTCTAAGGGGTTCACAAACTTTCAAGCAGCACTGCAGGTGCTCTGTATATTGGTTTTTAGAGCTGGTGAATTTTACCAACAAGTCTGTCGTCTAATACAATAGAAAGACATTGGCGGAGTGTATTATTCTGATGTGGCCTGAAGAAAGACCTCCCTTTCTCACATTGCATTAACAGGAAACTGACTTTACAAAAATATTAATCTAACAAAGTTGAATAAATGATTTTTGCATAAAATCAAACATCATGGTTGAAATATGCACATATTTGATACAGGTGGGACAGTATGGAGGTGCTGTATGAGGTAGGCATTTAAATATTTTTAGACAGCACACAGAGCTCTACAGACTCCTGACAAAGCTGCTATTGTCCCTACTGTCTGAAGGCTTGCTGGCCCACAGAGGGATGGCATTGTTTTATCATGTAATGCTACCAGTGATCTGTTCAATGATAGCACCCTATTTGGTAAAGTAAGACAGAAGTATATCACAGCCACTATTAGGTCACCTCCGCTCAGCACAGGGTTTGACTGAGTCCCGCTGAGAACAAATGGAGAGAAAGCAGAAACCACTTCTTTTAAGACAGCATTCCGGAGGGAAAAAGGAGGGGGAAATAAAGAAAGAGAAAATGCCTGTTGTAAAGTGATACAGCACTCAGAGAGATGCTTGACTAAGTGCCATTTTCAGATTTTTTTTTTTTTGTTGTTGCTTTTATTTTCTGTTTTTTAGGGGGCAACGGTGACCAATCAAATACACGACTGAAAAATCTTACAGCCACTCTGAGCCAAGCAGGCACACACATGTGCACAGCTATCCTCTGAAAGGCAACACCCTGGCACTGTGCCATTGTGAGGGGAATGACATGAACAGGCTCAGTGGTGATGATTATTAGTTGATACTGACTTTCCACACAGGAAGAAGAAAGTACTGTCAGGTGATCATGTTGTAATAAGCCAGAATCACCATTTAGACTGAGATGCATGTGATTGCTGTAGAAAAAACAAAAACAAAATAACCCCAAACAAACAAAAAAACAGAACTCAAACTACTAATTTGCAAATTAGTCCTATATAAAAACCCATATTTCCAGTAAGTACATAACTTAAAAAGTAGAACTACTGTCAAAATAGGGGCAGCCTCTGCCATTTCTTTCCTGTTTAAACTCTCACTGTGAATTCATCACAAACACGCAAAATGAAATGTTAACTTTAGTTTATTCACATTTTGTTTTTGTTTTTTTATTTGAAATTCTGCATATTCTGTACATTCAGTAGTTAATGGTGTGGAAGACTTACAGCCATTTGATAGCCACATAAGACATGTATGAAGTGTTCCCTGACTGTGACAACCAAAGTCTGCTGAGGAACTGATTGGACAAGGCAGTAAATGTATGACAGACTCATTCACACACAATACAAAACTGCTCCTGCAAAATGGCATCATATCAAATCCAGAATCAGGTACAGAATGATGGACAGTAAGGAACATGAAGCAGAAATTAAGTGTGGTGGAGAATATTCTGGTAGAATACTGCATTGCCAAAAAGTGAGTCAAAAGAGAGGGAGCAGCATCCAAACTTTTAATATTAAAAATGTACCATTATCAGATTTAGCAGTCATAGTCATCATTAAAATTTCTCCTAGACCAACATGAAAAAGCTAGGTCATGTGTTTAAAAACAAATCTCACATTCTGAAATTAGTGAAAGTAAAAGTTAAACTAACACTCCTGATTGTTATAGTAACATCTCAGTAGCTGTCTCTTTAACAGCCTACAGAAGTAGGGCTGAGGGCCACTGAGCTGAACCTGTGCACCAAACAAGACTCTCTAACCTTGCAAAGACCTATTAAATTGAGGTGATCCTTAGCAAAATCTAAGTTCATGAGGTCTCAAAGGGCTGACAGAGTAGGATATAATTTGTGTGTGTGTGTGTGTATATATATATATATATATATATATATATATATATATATATATAGCACCTTTCTAGTCTTCCGATCACTCAAAGTGCTTTTAAACTACAAATCACATTCACCCATTCACACACATTCATACACTGAATGGGTACAAGGGCTACCATGCAAGGTCCCAACACACACACACACACACACACACATATATATAATTAATTAATTAATGATTAAATGGTTAAAACTGGTATAGGCCTGAATGCTTAACCCCTACAGTGAGGGGATCTGGTGGCTCTGTTATTCTTCAGGGGGCATTTTGCTTTCCCCTTAGAGGGAAAGGTCACTGCAAATCAATACAAAGTTGTTCTTGTTCAAAGTTGATCACCTCTATCCTATGATGAAACATTTCTATCCTGATGGGAGTGGTCTCTACCAGGATGACAATCCATCAATTCATAGGGCACGAGGGGTCACTGTTTGATAAGTATAAAAACGATGTGAATCATATGCTATAGCCTTTGCAGTCACCAGATCTCAACCCAATTGAACACCTATGGAAGATTTAGGACTGACACCAAAGGCGGGAATATCTTTTTGAAGAATGGTGTTTATCCCTCCAGAAGAGTCCCAGAGACTTGTAGAATCACCATTCTGATATTGTCCAGTCTGTGTCTGATTGAACAATATCAGTTCCGGTGACCTTTTGGTAAATCTCGATGTAAAGGGAGATTTAGGAACACAAAGGACATTACGGGAGTGTCCTTCACATTCAGGCTAAAATAGGACACGTCCTGTTAACCTGGAACGCTGTATTCCATCTTGAAAGTCAGATTTTGACAGATGTTGCCCCTGAAATGGGACACAGGGGTGTATCTTTATGGTTGTGGTCAGTTATTTAAAAAAAAAAAAAAGAAAAAGAAATTATCTGTAACTCGCCTGACCTCCACACTTACTCTCCATTTTTCTGTTAACCCACTCACTGTCTGCTTATAGTCTTGTTATGAGCAAATTCTTATGTGGCAGGGGGAAGGTATTTCTCAGTTTATCTGCATAGAGCATTTCAATACGTGCACTTTTCACAAAACGTCCCAATAAAAAGCTGCAGACAAACATGCAAATTCAAATATGAATATGACATTGACATGTTAAAGATGCAGTGTGTAGAATTTGGAGGCATCTAGTAGAATGGACATGGCAGAAACGGAATATAATATAAATAAGTATGTTTTAATTAATGTATAATCACCTGAAAATAAGAATTGCTGTGTTTTCGTGACCTTAGAATGAGCCCTTTTTATCTACATAGGGAGCAGGTCCTCTTCCATGGAGGCTGCCATGTTGCACCGCCGTGTTTCTGCAGTAGCCCAGAATGGACCAAACACTGGCTCTGGAGAGGGCCTTGAGCGTTTTTCATGGCCACCATAGGTTCTCCTACATGCTTGGTATTCAGTTGGTTGCATCTGCAACTTCATCACTAGATGCCACTAAATCCTACACACTGGACCTTTACTGCAAGTGAACATTGTTAGAAAGGACTTGTGAATACAGCATTTAAGGAAAACCAACTTAAGGAGCCACCTAATTTCACTACACGTTTTACACAGCACAGCAACAAAGAAAAAAGTATTTCCTGTGTGGGCATTATTTAACCCCCAAATCCTAAATTTTATTTTGAATTGTCAAAATGAGAAATTCACAGTATAATCTCCACAACAAAGTTACCTGCAAGATATGATGATTTTAAGAAAGCACCCAGTTCTGCCATAAAATCAAAAAAACACTTGAATCCAAATGATTCTTGTACAACAGAGTATTTGAACTCAGACACACAAAAAAGAAACATTTGAGTCACACCAAACAGATCACAATACTTTCCGAACTTTAAATACATTAATACCAGAGATCATTGTTTAAATAAATTCTACAAAAATATTTGTTGTACATGTAACATATTTACATTGACTGTAGCTTCTAGCGATTGTGTGCCAGTGTTATCCAAAACAGACTTCATTATTCAGGATTCCATCAACAACTGCTTAAGTAAATGTGGTGCTTTCAGAGTGGAATTCTATCACAGTGCACTCACTCCAAACTCAAATGTACTACATATAATGTAGAAATGGATGAAGCAACTTGGTTTATAGTTGAGCACTACAGAATGATGTCAATCTTCAGTTGGTAGTATCAAATTATTTCTAATCATCCAAAATAATTTAACTGCATGTTATATTCTTGCTTGGGTCACAATAACATAAAAATGCATCTGTGCAAGTTCTTTTATAAGATAACAAAAAAAGTAACATTGCCCTGATAGAGTCAATCAATGTTGTGTATATTATTTTCAAGGATACATTCCCTGATTTTATTAGAGCACCCAGTAGCAGCCCTAAACCTAAAATTTTCTCTCAGCTGTGTCTTAATTAATTCAGTATAATTCAACAGTTGAGCTCCAAAACATCAGCAGTTAGCTGTGAGGACATTTCTGAATTGTCATTTCGCTTCCTATTCATTCACTATGACATTTCAGATTAAGCCTGATTTTAAATATGAACTGTTCACTTCTCACTAATTTCACAATTAAATTTTAGAGCTAAATTCACGGCAGATTTGCTGCTGTTTTTGACATTCAGTGTGAGGGTGTTCAGCGCCTGATTAATTGTCAGAACAATCAACTATCGGGCTATTAGATGATCAGATCATAGATGAGCTTGTTTTAATAGTATTGAAGTAGTATTTTACATAATGTGGCTATTGTAGTCTTGACTTAGACTGTGCTTTGATAGAAATAAATCAGACAAACCATATTGTCCACATCTCCAATCCGCCTGTAGCTACAGATTCTGTTTTTCTTCCCACTTTCTGTTCAAAGCAGAACTGCACGAAGTAACTCTGCCTCTCTCTTGCTATGTAGCTAGCTATGTAGGGATATGACGTCCACATTGCCCATCTCGACTACAAATCTCTGATGAATAGTTTCTATAACTGTCAGACATAGCTGTCAATGGGCACAACATGCATGCTTTTTGTTTAAGAAGTCATAGAACATAAGAACCAACTGGAGAAGTGGGTGGTAACTCAGTGGCTTGGAACCAGGACATTTTGGGATTTGGATGAACTGTTGGATAATAACACAAAATCAGGGATTGTACCTTGTAGAGATTTTTCTAGCTTTCATTATCCATGTAGCTCGACACTCATTTTGAGTCAGAAAGAAAATTATCATGACTGCAGCACTTTCAGTTTAACTTCCTACAACTCAGTAAAAACCTCATTTCAAATCAACCTTTCAAATAATTATTTAATACAACTTCTCTGATGTTATACAGGATGGGAGGAAGGAAATTAGACTCATTGGCAAGTACGCACTTGATGACAATCTGACCCAGCATAACATAACACAACATATCATGCACATTTTTACAGTAACTTAAATGGTAATAATGCTAATTGTAGTCACATTCTTATCTGCAGTCAAATGAGGTTTTCTTTTTCACTCAAAAAACATAAGCTTTGTTCACATGAGGTGGATCCATTTCCATTCTTTAGCCACTGCTCTAATAGTAAAAAGACTGAAACCTCCACTTTTAATGTGTTGAACTGAACGAACAAACTGGACTAACTACCCTTCAGCATGTACAGAACCAACCTGTGGAGATCCTTCCAGGCCTAGCATAGTGATTGCATAGTCTTTATAAATGATAGCAGAGTTTTTAGTCGACCTCTCCTCTATGTTGCCTTCACACACTATCAAACTTATGTTTTAAGTAGTCTTTCATAACCTTTGCAATTGGTAGATCCTCCAAGAATTTCAAGCTTTGAAGGCCAATGCAGTGACGGATTTTTATGCGACACAAGTCTTGTAGACTCCTCGGTTGTCCTAAGAGAGGAAGAGAAACAGTTATTAACACCAGAGAGGGAGCTCATTATTACCTTATGATTAGATTATGACTACACTGATTCATGTTCAAAGACTGAAGCCCCTTTTCGACAAAAGGTTTTGATACTTTGGAACTTTGAACTTTACTTTCCTGCAAATTCAACCCATGATGAATTAGAAAATGATTGCAGCATTTCAAATGCAGTAATAACACATGAAGAAAAAACAACATATTTGTCCTGTTGTTCTTTATATTTACTGTTGATGACTCTGATGTTTGAGTTAATGAATGAATGGATGAAACAGAGAAATGGAGAGGAAACTAAGAGTGTCTGTCTCCACAGTAAATCATCAGCTAAGTGTTCAATGGTTTCATTTCTGCTTTAGAATGTAACTGACATGAAACGATCGGAAAATATCGCCGCTCCCTCTCTTCATTCACTCCCTAGCTTGCTCGACCACCACTCTCTGTCTCTCTTTTTGAAATTGCGTCGGGAAGCCAACAGCCAAGTCTAATATTACTGTTAATGTTAATATAGGATGAGAAATGTCCTCCCCTGCAAGAGGGGACGTGGTTTGGTCTGAGAGGTGATCTGCACATTATCTCCCCTCTATCAGTGTGAATTTCCTCAACAAAAACTATGATGAAAAAAAAGCATGAATTACCATTTTTCAAGACAAAATAGAATATTCTTTACTGCCCGAAAATATCTCTTTTTTAGAAGTTGATTTAGCTGCTTGACCTGTTGGACTTATTAGCAGCATCTTGTATTTCAGTACATTCTGTCTCTGCCAATAATGTTAGCTAACATAACCTGTCCTTGGAAGAAAAAAAGAACAACATTATCTATCATCCCATTGAGAATTAGAAAAGAAGCAGCAACAAAACATCAGGGATAAATCATGAGAACAGGCCACCATGCCAACATTTATAAAAAGGTAATATGTGTGTAATAACATGTGGCCACGTGGAAACATGTCACGTTATCATAACTCTCAGTCAGCTATCGTTCATGTTTTTAGGCTGTCATAGGAATGACTGTAGGTATGTATGCCATATACACTGAGCCCAGAAAAACCTGTATGATGCAATACAACAGCCCTGCAATAAACATAAGCTTGTTAAGAATATTGAGTTTTTGTTGCAACTACAGCTTGTTTGTGTGTTGATTCAGTTCAATAAATCCACTTTTTACTGTGATGTAACACTGAAAGGTGTTCAGCTCATTTCTATTCTATGTAGGAGCAGCAAAACGTGTACAGGATTTGAAAAAAATTTGTTCCTCTTTCAGCTATATAGTTTTCCAACACCCTTCCAAAGGCATTAATCAGTTCCCCAAAACTCACTGAGCACCCACTCTGTTATCAGCTGTATGCAAACAGTAAAAAGAAAAATCCCCTTGATTCCAGGAAGTGGTGTGTGTGGGTGTTATCAGTCTAATGTCGGTAAAGTAACTCCTTTGCTGTGGACATTTTCCTCCCTTCAACACAGAAAAGTCAGCTCAGATAGGTTGTAATGATAACACAACTCCAGGTCAGTTTACAGTCTCCATGGAATCATGAAGCTTAAAAGGCATACCATTCCATTCACTGTCATTGTGCTGGGGTGGCAGCAGAGGTCTTAAAACCTCTATAGACTACCTGCATGCCTCCATGGCAGTGCAGAATGCATTTTTATGATTTGATTTTTATGATTCTATACTTACCTGTTGAGATTAACAGCAAATTGTCTTTGTCAAATTTTGTTTGCATAAAATAAAGTGTATAGTTTGGTAAGTATGAGTTTATATTCTATGACCAAAAAAAACACGAAGCTCAAACACTAGTAGAGCTACAGTAGGCTTTTTCCATTGCAGGAACTTATGGAAAACACAGCGCAACATGTATGCATTGTCACAGGTTTTGCTAGCCTGACATCACCAGACCAATTCGCAAATGCAAAGTTGGGGCAGGTTCAGTGATACACATTCAAGTCACAACAACTTCCTGTTTCATAGCGAAACACTGAAATTTGCCACAGCAACACCATTCCATGAAAACTCACAAGCATCACAACATCACTGTAATATTCTGTTTTCAGTAGGTGGCGCTATGACTATGATTCAATATTGACACATAGATGTGTTCAGGTGAGGACCCTCATCAAGCATGAGAAATTTGGTGCAGATTTGACAATAAACTTTCAAGTTACAACAACTTCCTGTTTCATGGTGTAACATCGAAATTCGACGCATTACCACGTCAAGGGAGTTCAGTATAAACTCAAGATTTTGATAAGTTTTCATTAAAAAGGCCTTTAGATGACACTGACCAAATTTGAAGTCAGTCAGGTTCAATCTCTAGGAGGAATTTGTTAAAATACAATGTCTGGAAATGGCAAAAAAATACGCAGATAGATTCATAGATATGTTCAAACCAGGACTCTTATCAAGCTTGAGAAATTTGGTGGAAGTTGGACAGTGTACATCAAAGTTACAACAACTTCCTTTTTCATTGCGACACAGGCCCAATTTGAAGTTGGTTCGGTTAAATCTCTAGGAAGAGTTTGTTGAAATACAACGTCTGGACGGCAAACCTGCACAAAAATTGCAAAATAAATTCAAAACGGCTGACTTCCTATTGGACCTATGGTATGGCTCCAAGAGGTTTTTTTTGTGCAACTGCACAGAATACATGGGCCTACAAAATTTTGTTCATCTACGTAAAATTTAAAGGTGGGGGCTTTTAATTTGAAATTTTCAGGGGGGCACCCTCAAGCTATTTGCCACATCATGCCCAAGACCCATAAAATATTACATTTTTTCCACCACTTCTGACCCATGTTCAGAGTTTTCGAAGTTTTTGAACACATTCAGCCCCTCAAAAATGCGTTTCTCTTGGAAGGAGAAGGAGAAGAATAAGTAGAAGAAGAAGAATAAGTAGAATAAGTAGAAGTAGAAGAAGTAGAAGAAGAAGAAGAAGAAGAAGAAGAAGAAGAAGAAGAAGAAGAAGAAGAAGAAGAAGAATTCCTTCAGATTCAATAGGGCATATGAGTCAGAGCCTAAAATGATGAGGTCGGTCTCACTGTTACCTCTTTAACACATTAAGACCAGATGCAACATTTGCGTGTATATAATGTCCCACTCTGTAAGACACCCAGGTTGTACAGATTGATGTTCCTGCAGTGGAAAGGACAATAAACTATCATGCATGATCATCCTGATGATGCTTGAAACTGTACCCTTTGAATGAGGACAGTTGCACATGCAGCTGTATCTGACATGAGAAAAACCTACAGGGCAGCACTGATGTGTGTGCAGCAGTATGAGACAAGCCTTTCCTGGCAGATGGGTTAATCCAGGTGGTGGAGGTGTAATCAATAACCCAGCAGATATGTGATCTGACTGATGGTTTGAAGTCTCTGAAAGGGCTTGTTTGAATCAGTGCAGAGCCCTTTGATATCTTTGATATCAAAATTCAGGGGCCAGTGGAGGAATGCAGCCATTGTTCCTTCTAAATCATAATGCTTCAGGTAATGTGTTCTTCTTTTCCTCCAACCTGGGATTGTTCTGTCACTAAACACTGGTAATTATAACCTGGTGTTGGCAAGCAGCCCTCTTTCACTCTATACATTTCTCAGTGTTTTCACCCTCTGAGCTTACATTAAAAAGCTCTATCACTTTTTGTACTAAACTTGGAATCCTTTTCTACAACCCACCCTCTTTCACAGATTTCTTTTTGATGGTTAAGGGCATTTACTTTTCACTGTGCAACACTGCATTAGCCAACAGGCATGCAACACTGGCTAGCATCCATGCTTACATATACAGTGTTAACTTCACAATCAAAGCTCACATTTGTTCACAGCAAATACACAGGGATACCCATTTCTCTATCACAATACATCTTGCATTTTGAATAAGGGTTGCGTCCCACACAATTTGAATCAGCAAATGAAAACGTGTCAGTACAAGTACTTCAATGAGCTGTGATTTTCTGTAATTTGCTCTTCTTTCTGTTATATCGATCACCAAAGGCGGATGACACTGGTGGTAGAGGAGGTTTTCGCAGAGGTTTTGACATGTCAGATGCCTAATGCTAGGGTGTCAAGTTTAGACTGGAGGTTAAATGGAGTAACCATCCAGACGAAGAATGAATAACAAGGGCATAAATTATGCTATGAACATGATTTTTTGAGGGAGAAATAAATCACATGAAGAAGGTGGTCTAACATGGAAAATAATTTCCAGCAATACAAATGCAGCGCTTTAGTCTCTAGTTGAACTCATACTGCAAATCATAATGTCCTGATAAGAAAATGTAATATTTTGCAGGAAAAAAATTATCATAACATCCCAGATTCAGTCAAATGTTGCACATCCAACTCAAGTAAAATAAGTGCAAAACAGCCAATAGTCAACTCGTGGATGACAAGATTTATATTTATCTTTCTTCTGGTTTTCTATACCAATCAGTTGAATTGTTTCTACTATGTCTACCATCAGACAATTCATTTAAAAACATGAAAATTGCATAAATGAAAAATTGGTATTGACCCACTAGCTTACAGCTTAATAATCACTATTTCAACCTAAATAATACTAGCAAATAAGTACAATATCAGTACTTTAAGTATAAATAAACACAGAAAGATGTGAATTAATTGATATATTAAAATATTAACTGCAGCAGTGTCACAATCATTCAACTTCAGATGCCATCGAATTGATCAGTATAAGAGCATCTGAGGGCATTTTTGTCCTCATTTGAGTTTCAAACTAGTTGGCCAATTAATCAAAAATGTATTTCACAAAATGATGACTAATTTAAAGAAGAATAGCTAAAGTAATTTAACAAGAAAACCAACATTTGCTGGTTAGAACTCTTCAAATGTGCTGCTTCTCTGTGGTTCACATTTTTTAAATACAATACCTGGGAATTTCATAAACGCTAGTCAGATAAAATGCACCATTATAATTATTATCATATTCAATTTTTAAAATAAATTAAAATAATCAAGGGTGGGTGAGAACAGGAACCTACATGAAATGCTGTAGGACATGCTTGTGTAGTGTCTGTGAGACTTACTGGTGACCTCCTGCAGGAAGTCCAGACAGGGCCGGCTGATTCCAGACATACTAACAGATACAGCTACCGGTGTCTGGCCCTCATAATTTCTGGTGTTGGTATCAGCCCCGTACGTGTAGAGCATCTGGGCACACAACACATCATCCCTGAGGGCTGACAGGTGCAGAGGGGTCTGGCCATCTTCAAGACGTCCAAGATTAGTGTCTGCTCCCCTTTGCAAGAACATGCGGCAGTATGAGTGATTGCCTTTGATGACGGCATACCGCAGCAGGAACCCATTTTGAATGTCAATGTTGGCACTGTGGTCCAAGAGGATCCGTACACAGCTGGAGCGCTCACGGATGATGGCCAGTTGTAGTGGTGTAGTCCCTTTGTCACTAAGCGGGTCCACCTCAGCCCTGAACTCCAGGAGGAGGCGTACAAATGAGTCTCGACCATAGTGGGCAGCCACATGCAGTGGCGTCCAGCCATCGTTGCTTTTTGCATTGATAATGTCACTGCGAAATTCAGATTCCAGCATCAGTCGGGCAATGCGTGCTCTGCCATGCATAGCAGCATAGTGAAGTGCCGTGAAGCCACCAATAAAGTCCTTCACTGTGGGGTCAGCTGTGGAGAGGAGAGTGGAAAGAGTGGAAATGAGAGTAAAGTCAAAAACAGCAGGAGCTGTTCCATGAGGGTGTGATCTGTGATCAGCTCAAGTCAAGTCAATTTTTACTTATATAGCCCAATATCACAAATCAGCCTTAGGGGGCTTTACAATCTATACAGCATACAACATCCTCCATCTTTAGACACTGAATTTGAATAAGGATAACTCCCCCCTACAAAAAAAATGTATTTTTCTCTACAGTCCAACTACACCCTAATCTGCCTCAAAGAAACTCTTCACCACTTCACACTAGTTGTCCTAACATACAGTGCCCTCTAGGTGTAATTCCACACCATTACACTCACAGGATTCTGACAAATACAATTCAGTGGACTTCAGAAAAATCTAGACATTACAACTAGTCAACAATGTCAAACCTTCAAAGCCTCTTTGACTGTTCAGTCAATTTCAAATGGGAACAGAATAGAGGCCCAAGATTTCATGAACTCTACTTCAGAAATCAGTAACAGATTTCTTGGTTTCACAGCTGATTTAAATTTCACCTCTAATCAGAGCTGTTGTAGAGACAGTGGTGAAAAATATATTTTGGAAGCTTGTGTGCCTGCATTACACACTGAGCATTTGAATGGTCAGCAGAGATAGAGGTCATACTGTAGGAGTATGAGAAGTTTCTTTGGACATGTTATTGTATTTTGTGTATTTCTGTAACAGCAACGTGGATTGATGGACTTGACCTCTGATTAAAACCTGCAAAATTTTTATATTAACAATGGACCAAATGACGTGTAATGTGAATTTAAAGCACTTGAAGCGATAAACCCACAAAGAACAGTTACCAATGCTGCAGTTCGCCTCAGCTCAACAGAGCTTATTAGCCTCTTTAAGCTCATTGTTTTGGTTTTATTGCCAGAACTTTAGTGTTTTGGTTCAGTCTCCCAGACAGCTATTTTCAGTGAAAAAGGCTCTTATAATCCCACTGTACACTACCTGCCCTGCACCAAACAGTAGACAGACACAGTTAGAGACTACCTGGTGAACATAGTGGAACATATAGTGGCTAAAGAGAGCTGGTGGAGACCAAACCAGAGCTTACACTCATCAGGTGGACAGACACATGACAAATAATCATAATGTTGCTTTGTGTCTGATGGATATGTAAATAAGCAACTGTCAATATTGAGTTTACATCTTGTTGCACTGCCCCCAAATGGTTTACTTTACTGTGTATGTGCACACATTGAGATAAAGTTAAAGCTACAGTAAATCTAAAATTATGAAATTGACATGTACACAGTAAAATGTGGTGATTTGATGTAATGTGTGACTTCAAATGCTTTGAAAAAAAGATATTACAGTAGAGATGTCTTGATCAAGTGGTTTGGCCCTGATCCCGATCCTACTCCTTTATTGTTAGGTATCTGCTGATACCGAGTCCAGGCAGATACTTATATTTACATAGTAGCAGAAGATATGCAATGTTGATTAAATATATACCTTGCACATTTTTTCATGAACAACTTAATCCAAATAATGAAGGTCATGGTTCAAAACTATTTAAACTGATCAGCTTCAATTACTGATAAGATATGAGCGAAAGTTTAAACCTGCAGTGCGGAACTTTTGTCTCCCCCTTCTGGCAGTGAGAGTAATTATAAAAACACTTATGACACATGCTTTATGACATATGCCGACCAGCTGGTCTCATCCAGCCAGCGGCTCCTCACAGCTCCATATTGGGAATCTAAACGGTTACTTTCACCCCTGAAAAAAATATTAAATCTTAATAAAGTAAAAATTACAACAGCTTTTAGCCATGCATACTCAGTATACCTTGCGGTCAAACGAAGATACCTGAAGGCCAAGCACACATCGAGATGGGTTAGGATGCCAAATATGACATAAGTTACCCGGCAAATCTGAGGGGAAACTATCATTGCTGGTTGACATAAAATGCATTACTACTGGTGCGCCAGCATGGGAATGTCAAACCAGCCACCAGATTTCAAAACTCTGTATACTGTAAAATACAGAGAGATTTATCTGGCGGTGATAGGTTTAATCAGTATTGTTTGAACTTGTTTGGCAAGGGCTTGAATGTAACAGATGTTCATTTATATGTAAAAGTCCCGCATTCCAGCTTTAACTGGAGAATGCGACTCCTCAATTTAACATTATGTGATCCACTAGAGAGAAGCTGTCGTCTCACTCTGTTGGAGTTGCTGGAACCACAGAAACACTCAGTCATCTAGTGATTGTACAGCTGTGTTACAGAGTGGAGGTTCCTGCCTCACTAATCATCTTTGAGTATGATATGATCTGCCACCGTCTACATGATGGTCAGTGCTGGCTTAAAACAATGTTTTGTACACTGCTAGCCAATGAGAAAGTGATTTAAGAGTCAGAGTTTGGCAAATTCATGTATTGAGCCAACCAGGGCATCAGAATTCAGAGTCACATCATTTTCACATACTCTAAATTTCACTTGTTTATGCAGTTAAATGCTGCACTGTGAGCTGTTGTAAAGGAGAGCAGCACTGCAATACTAGCAGGCTGAGGTGGACAAAACACAGTAGAGTATATATTGAAAGAATCAGCATTTGATTGACTGATCTTTAAAAATATGACCAATTGGCTTGGGACATCTCTATATTCTAGGTCAAGTTCTCTGTACCTGTAAGGCATTTTTAAGCATTTCAAGGGATATTAGTCTGACTGTTGTATGTAAATATAATGGGCCTATTACCTTGCCAGGTAAGCACCTTATGTATGTGTTTTTTAACCGGGGGCCTGTACTATGAAGCA
Organism: Thunnus maccoyii; assembly: GCF_910596095.1. Taxonomy (NCBI): domain Eukaryota; kingdom Metazoa; phylum Chordata; class Actinopteri; order Scombriformes; family Scombridae; genus Thunnus; species Thunnus maccoyii. Next base: position 1,171,015 of record NC_056533.1, on the reverse strand, counting down.
AGTTCAACATACCCAGGATATCTTTTCATTAGCTGGTTTCACTGAGCCCAATACTGGCCGTCCAGATAACCAGTACTACGAAGCTGGCTATCAACTAACTCAGTCAACTCCGGGTTTTCCTATCCAGCTACAAGCGCATTCATGTGAAAGAGGCGGGGTTGTTAATTATGAGCAATATCATCAGAACCATGAATGAAGTACTTTATGTGATATGAGATGAACCAGTGATACCAAGTACCTGCAGGAAACTTCTGTTTTAGGGACAGCAAAAAGTCATAGTCAACGAAGTGAAATGTAAACGATAGCCTGTAATCATACAACAGAATAGAAACACTAGAAATAATGTCCACATATTAAAAGTAGGCTAATAAGGCTTAAAATACATATAGGAATTATTATATGTGAGTTAAGTAAATAGAAAGCCTGGAACAATAAAATGTTTATACAGACCTATAAAAATATATTTTGCTCTTTATTACTTGTCACTTTATTGTAACTCAGGACTTTTGTCCATGTTGGGATCCTGCAGGAATGATGACTCTTTATTACCAGTGATCTGACTGGTCAGTGGTTGGGGTGTTGACAGGTTGCTATCAGGTTAGCTGTTCAGCATAAGTTACTATGGCGATGTACCCCCGTAAGAAGTGAATCACCATAATCCCGAAAACCCAGAGTTAAACCTGAAGTTACCTCACTAAGCCCAAATCCTGCTTCGTAGTACAGGCCTCTGACTGGTTTACATTTAACAAGTGAATAAGTCTGTCTCTTCCAGTAAAATAATGCCCTCTAGCATTAAGACAAGCTGTCAGGGCATAATGCCAACATCAAATGCTGGACTTTAAAATGTAGCCAACTTCAGCAGCAGGACAAAAAATAAATAAAGAAAAAAAGACAAAACCTCAGACCTCCATGCTCCAGAAATACTCGAACACATCTCTCTTTTCCTTTGGCAGCAGAGAAATGGAGCAGTGTCCAACCGTTGGCATCACGGATCTTAGGTGAGTATCCTTGTTCCAGCATTCTTCTGACAGTGCAGACATCCCCCGCTGCCACTGCAGCCTGGATCTGCAGCTCCTCATGAAGCTCAGGGTTCCTTCTGCAGTGATGGTTCAGCATCCTGTCACATTTCGAATGGGAATGTTCATCTGTACCTAACCTCTGTTAGGAAAAATTGGTGAATACATTCTCTATATCTTGGAGAACTGGTTGAGTATGTGCAGTGTGTCTCAAGTGAAGTTTCTGACGTGCCTGCCAAGAGCTTGTGACCTACACACACCAACTGCAATAAAAATTTTATGCTGTCCAAAATAATATGCAGATTTCAAATACATGTCAGTGCAATGTCATCTCAGACTGAATATTGTCCAATGCACACATGTTGGACAGTTGCTAAGGAGAATCAAGCCATGCAAATGAAGGCAGAGAACTCCTGTACATTTTTAGCACTAAGTTTATTGTTTTTCCCTCATAGATATTTGTCAGGTGTTAAACTTCAATATAAAACATATTTATACTCAATATGGAACAATATACACTTTGTTTTATCATTTAGTCTAGTCGCACTTTTGGCTATAACCAACAAAAATGTCATTCTATACTTTTCATACAAATGTATTGTAGAACATTTGCCTTTCAATTAAACTCAGACTAAGACAATGTCTACATAGGCAGGCGTTAGTAGAGAAGAAGCAGCAGCTTCAGTCCTCCACATGTCTATACAGGATGCAGTGAAGTACAGTAGTGTGTGTGTAGATCACCTGCATTTTGGCAGTGATCAGAGCTCCATATACATCACTGCAGTAACGTGTATAAAACAGAAGAAAATGGACATTAGAGTCTAAAATATGCTTCAAGTGAAATGCAAGATTTTGCATGGCCTGTGATTAAAATAAGAACACATCTGTTACATCAGATGTGTGTGAGATGGATGATTGAAAAATGCTACTGCAGCACCTCCTGTGAAGACAAGCTGTAAAGTGTAAATTATACTTTTCATTTCGCATAGCTGTGTGAATCTTTGTGAGTTAAATTTTGTCATCTGTTCATGTCCACAAAAGGTCAGAGTGTCAAGTGCAGACCATCAACAGAGGCAGTTCATGTATACTCACAGACAAACATTTTTCATAATTTACTGACATCACCATTACATTCACCAAACAACTAATCAATTCATTGAGAAAATAACTGACAAATAAATCAATAATGAAAACAATCATTAGTTGCAGCCTTACTTTAAACAGAAGCTCAGAAAGTCTTTTGGTACGTGTTCGGCCATTTAAAACATAGGTGTACTTCAAAATGCGTGCGTCAGACCCTTTCAGTGCGTTTGGGCCTTTAATCACAGGTTCCAAGGATACAGCAATGGTGTTTTGAAGACCACATGATTTTGTTCCAGATAACACAGGTTTAAACCTGACTTAAACTGCAGCTAAGCTAATGACAGAGCAACAGCTTTGAAAAATGAGAAGCATTACTTATTTTGTCGTTTTTTATAAGAATACTTGTTGACCACTGCCAAGTAAAAGCACAATATGATAAAAACCAAAGTTTACCTTTTGACAAGCTGAAGAGATGGGCTTCTCTTAGTCATATCGGAGCTGCACCTGTGAATACAGCTGCACTGTCAGGAAGGCTGAGAGAGGTCTAAGAATGTGCTCTGCTTGGGCTCAAAAATAACTTTTCCTGCAACACACACAGAACATTGTCATTTCAGCAAGTCGGCAACGAAGATGGGAAGCTGTGCATCAGAATTATTAAATGTCAATCTTTACTTAGTTTACGCAGTTAACAGCACAAAATGTTATGGACTTGTTATAGATGCAGTATTACTACTTATAACGGTAAATGACTCGCCTTTGACAATGTCAACGGCGAGGATTGCTGGGATGTATAACTAGCTATTATGAATAGCTCAAGTTGACCAAACGCCTTGGTGTGAAGACCTGATGACTCCTTGGTTTTCCAAGAAGGCAGAGAACCTCACAACACCTCCCGTCATCACACTAACGACTCGAAACACCAATGTTTACGGTTAGCTTAGACGTGCTGATGAAAAACAATGGACAATAGAATGGCTTTGTTTGCTAACAAATCCAACAATGCAAACCACTCACAAGTAAATAATAACGAGAACTACAAAAAGCCGATGGAGCTAGACGGGCAGATTAAGATAATTATTTTCACACGTCGCAGAAAATGTAATGAATGCGAGATTTTTTCATTGATTCAGGGCTATATTTATCCCAGACTATTAGCTAACGCTGGTTAGCCAGCAAGCTAACCAACCAACTGGCTCCAGCTCGCTAGCTTGTGTTGACTTTCTGTACTTGATAAACCCCAATACACTGCCTGCATCGATATTAACGTTCATTCTACACGCTTCGTGGGAAACACAGCACATTTGATAGTATAAAACAAAGACTTACTTGACAGACGCTGAGCCGACGTTTAACTTAGCCAATCAGCATCCAGACGGGAAGAATCATATTGCTGTCCCTTTCAACTCAAACTCGACACTAAAAAGCAACGCTGTCTATTAAGACGTCCCTAAATGTCTGTTTCAACAGCGTCGAACATCTTTTCGCTGTTAAACAATCAGCTTTAACCACAAAGTGTCTGTGTGATCATCAGTGACCCCAACAGCAAAAACAATACGACTTCCGTCTTTCATCCTTCAGAATCAAAGCGCCATTTCCACTGATCTAAACCCACTACAAAAACCGTTTATATATGAAAGATTACTTTAGGCTCACAGTATATTTTAGTATAGGCGTAAAAAAAAAGGTTTCTCCCAGTTAATCAGCAGTAAAACTGAAGCTCTCCTTCCACACCAGATTCAGTCATCTGACCTTTGACGGCCAGGACATCCCCCTTTCTTCCTCAGTCACTAATCTAGATGTTGGGTTTGACACTCAGCTAACTTTTGATGACCATGTAAGACATCTATGCAAAACTTCTTTCTACAATCCCAAAAACATCTCTAAACTCCACCCCTCTCTAATCCTGTCAGATGCGTAGAAACTTGTCCATGCCTTTATCTCCTCCAGACTGGACTACTGCAATGCGCTCTTCACAGGGATCCTTGGCAGGAGCATCCAGAAGCTCCAGTACATTCAGAACAATGCTGCCAGGATCCTGATGAGAATGCAAAAACACAAACATATAAAACCAATGCTGTTTTCACTGCAATGGCTCCCTGTCTCCTTCAGGATTGACTACAAAATTCTGCTACTCACGTATAAATCCATCTACAGACATGAACTGATCACACCACAAACCTCCACCCACACCCTTAGATCTGCCAGCAGCTTGCTCCTCCAGGCCCCCAGCACCAAGCTCCGCACCACAGGGCCCCCAGTACTAAGCTCTGCACCACGGGGCCCCCAGTGCTAAGCTTGTGGAACAGCCTTCCTGACCATCTGAGGGCAGCACAGATCCTAGACGTTTCTCAACATGTGAAAGTTTATGTGTTTCTACAGTATATCACAAAAGTGACATTCCTTTCCTTTATATCAGGACACTGTTTGGAGATTGGCTGCTGGGATAGACTTCACGTTCAGCCTATGTCTAACATTCTTATTCCTGATTTTGTCATTAAGATTAATTTTTAGTTTTTAATGTTTAATTATTGGGAAAGAGGATGATGTTACACAAGTTCTGATTTTAGTGTATTGCTGACATTTGACATTTATCATTGACATCTGGTCTTGTCAGGGCAAGTTTAACACAAGCAGCAGATACAGCCTTACAGCCTGTATTTGTATCTGTATTTGTTGAGGCAGCAAAATTATTTGTATTTGTATTCTACTAAAAGTAGAAAGGCTTAAGAATCCTGTTTTTGCTTTTATTACGCTTTTAATTTTAAATTGAAATGTTACAATAAGTGTTCATGAATATATAAATAATAAATAAATCTTATGAAGGAGATCCCCACACCAGGTGTCGAACTGGAGTCCCCCAGATCATAGATGACTGTGCTGACTACTGAGCTAAAACTTTACTCATTGCCTCATTGCAGACAGACCTCCACCAATTTATACACCCATAACATAGACAACACATCGTGTAACGTGTAGGGAAGAACTTAAAAGGCGATTCTTGCTTTGCATTTTTCATGTATTGCCTATTTTTTATAACCTAACTTTGTGGAAAGAAGAAGGGGAACAACAGGTTATGGAGTGTGGAGTGTGTCAGCAGCTCAGCTTTATATCTGGAGAACACCCCAACTCCAGGACTGATGTCCATATTAGGAAATGTGTGTCATGTAGCAGGTGGATGTGACTCCCCTTGTTGAGACCTGCTAATAGATGTAACAGTGGAGCAGAGGACAGAGACTGAGACAGCAATGTAACCAACCTGCGCGCTGCTATTTGACATGTTTTTTTTCTTCCTGAAAACAAATAATTTTTAAAATATTTGTATGAAACAAATATTCATAAAAAAAACCCCACTATTTGTGCTTTGCCGAATAATATATTTGTATTCTGGCACACCCCTAGTACAAACACCACTGGATGGCAATCTACAATCAGTGACATCATCAACAAGTCATACAGTACACCTGAGTTCATCACAAATAATTATTGAAGATTAGGAAAAAAATGCTTGAAAAAATACATTAATTTCAACACAAACATCATAAATTTAAAACAAGAGACATGACATGGGAACTATACCTCTGAGAGCAGCTCTAAAGTGTTTGAATGTTTCAATAACCCAACTTAAAGAACTGAATAAATATCGATACATAATACAAACAGATTACTTCATCCAAAGGAAAAACAGGACAAGTCTAATGGATTTATATGCATAACAAGTATGTAGAGCTATCTAGTACATACCATGTGTAAACTTTTAATATGATGTAAGTACTGTTTAAACATTGTTGTGACGATCAGTCCAAATGAACATTATAGTTCTGAAATGGATAAATCAGTACTAAGTTTCCAAAAAGGGTTTGAGAACAGATTCTGTGATTAGACTGTGACAGGGTTTTTAATCAGAATATCCACTGTGATGTCCATCTGAGTAGCAGATTTTAAAAATTATCACCTTTTCTGGGAAAGACAAACCTATTTATTGCCCATGTAGGGTGAAGATGAAGTAGAATGATTATTTTCTAATAAACTGAATGTTAAAGGGAAATTCATATGTATACATCTGATATTGATCTGCTATACATGTTTTCAATCCACTACTGGTTTTGCTCATATGTTACTGTTTTTGTGTTGAAACCCCTCAAGTGCCTGAATGAACACTGAAACAGGTTTTTCTTGCTGTAATCATTCCTGTCCCTTCCTGTGAAGTTTCAGAATGAGTCAAATCAAGTAGTCTTTTTAATGCCAAAGTCCCTCTTTTTGTTACTGTTCTTCTACCACAGATTAATGGGGAAACACTGTCCAAGGAAGGACAAAGAGGAAATTTGATGCTAAAAAAAACTGTGGCAGATATCCACTTGATATGACTAACTCAGACTGTTTAAGCCTCATATAAGCTTCAGATCAACTTTTAAATGCATTTTGCATAAAATGTTTTGTTTGTTTATAAAAAATGTTTGCCCCATCACTTACATTGAAAGCACATTTGAAGGGGATCTTTTAATAGCTAGTATGAACAGGAGGAATGATGACAGAGAGGAAAACCTCTTTCACTTCATATTGACACCTGACTGCTGTTTTAAGACAGGCTTGAAAAATTGTGAACCTGTCCTTTAATAGGGACAGATCAGTAGTGGGACATTTGAATGAGGAACGTCAGTAAGTTCAGCTGCATTTATTGCATGCACCACAGAGGTGGTTTCCATCTATTAAGGGTTGTTTCAAATGTATGCACAGGAGATTTAAGTAAATCTGACTTGACTATACAGTCTCTCAGGTTCCTGCCTCTCTTGAAACCTCTGAGGGTAAGGTGGAAACATTGTTGATAGCAAGGGCGCAGGTTTGGTTTTTAACTTTGGTATATAGACATTTTTTGTGCCCCAAAATAATTGTATATGTGTACTGTGCTTTTGCAGACTTGCCTGAAACTAAACTTGTATCATGATTTACTCTCTGATTTTTTTAATGGCTAATATAGCTTATAAATAATGTTCATGTCATAATGACACATATGTAATAATAACTCTGCTCTTGATCCACTCATGGAAAAGGGGAGAGGTGGCATTAAATAAATATTTCTCAGACTGATTTCAAAGATTAATGTTTGGATTGATTAGAGAACATTCTTTTTAACTAAGCTCAATTGTTACTGACACTTTGGTTCTTTAAAAAGGACTAGATGTCTTAATTTGCTTTTGGGAGAAATTTTCACCAACAGTAATAAAATTGTTTAATTAGATAGCATGTCTGAGCAACAAACCACAAACACCACTTCTGAAATTCAATATAATATCAAATGATCTTAGTTTTGTCATTTTCAATTCTGGGACATTTGGAACATTTAAATTATAAATACCAACCGCTTCAGATTCTCCACCTCACCAACTCCACTGCTGCTGCTGCTGCTGGGCTGCTGTTAGTCAACAATGCATACAGCCTGAAGTTGAGGGTTGCCAGATCATCAGGTCGAAAATCCCCCATATCCTGCTTTTTTACTCTTTATCATAATAGTGCACTTTTTTGCAGAAAACACACAAGCCTTAACATTAGGTGGAGTGGCGAAATTGGTTGAGATCTGTAAACATGTTGGTAGGGACAATCCAGCAACACTTTTATATTGGTAGGGACATGTCCATCCTCAAATCTTTGCACATGGCTGATAGAATTGCATCATTGGAGCACAGTGTGCAGTCATCCTCTCCTCAAAACATATCACTGCCATGATCAGCACCTAATGGCATTTACCAGACAACTCATTGCTGATTCATTGATTTAGTTGTGCCCTTAGATTAATCTCTGCCAGAATTTGAGTTCAAATTTCAAAATTGGAATTAAGTCAGTTAAATTGATGGGCTTACTATATTATAGTCTTGTTCCAATGGAACATGCCTACTGGATTTTGGGTTTAGCTTTCCACTGAGAATTCCATTGTTGAAGCGCAACCTCCTTCTCCAATTCATTATATTATAGTCTTATTGCTGCATCTCAGAGGACATCTACATTATCCACAACTGCGGCCTACACTTGGGAACTTTTGTCCTTTGATTAGCATCAAATACGCTTTAGATTTCATTTTAGGGAATATATCTGCAAAGCAATTCTTAAATGTCTTATTAATTATAATTTGTAACACAGTCACCCACTGTTACAATAATTGAAATGTTGAATGACCAAAAATGCAATCATTTAGTCATTTACTTTTCTTTAAAACACTGTTTGTATAGTGAATGTCATTTATTTAGCACTCTAGTTGGATGTCTCGCTTATCTGGGGGCTAAAAGGTGAACCCTCTGTCTATCTTATCTGGCAGCTCCAAAAGTGAAAGAGAAGACATAAAACTGTGAATGGTATTTATCCAACACATCTTTTATTTCATGCTCCCATACTAAAAGCACTATCTGAATCATGTAGAAACAACCTCATGCACCACAGTCTCTTTTCTTTCATGAATTTTCAAAGTTGTCCAAAACTTTAAAAAGTCCCTCAGAAATGTAAAAGAAACAAAGAAAAATCATCAACCTGTTTGGTATGATTTGATTTCACTGTATTATTATCTTATATTTGTTTTATTTATACTATGTTGTCCTTCTGAGTATATGTTTAAAATGTTAAGATGTTGTTCCCTGTACTGGCTGGACTGTTTGAAACTTGCTTAGAAAAAAAATTAAGACTTCCGGTCAAAGCTAATTCCTATTGAAGAATGCACATATCAAAGTAAAAGCTTCACTGACAATGACAAAGTTTTATGACGACAATGACAATGTTACTGTGATGATTCAAGAGTATGTATCTATATGTAATATGTAACATCAACAGTATGATAAGCCTTTAGTTCCGGATGCCGATAAGTTGGCCTCCAGAGTGGACTTATTTTGAAGGCCTAAGAAGTACACATCCCGTCGAATCCTTGTTACTTCTCGGTTACTTGACGTAGCTTCTTGACCTATTTGTTGTAGTGCTGCTTCCGCGTGCATCACGTGGCTGAGGATGACGCGGAAACAATAGCATTATGGAGCAGCCCGGGAGCAGCAGACACTCTGTGAGAGACATGACAGCGCGCTTTGACTGTCTCACAGATGCATACAGATGTTTTCTGAGCGGATCATGTCCCAGTGAACGTGCTGCAGATCTGGCGTGTGTGATATTTGCAGAGATGTGTGGACGGGTGGCCGGAGAGGACAGAGGGTATTACCATGACAAGAGTGTGGAGCTGACCTGCATCAGTTTGACTTTGGTGGAGAAGATTACCTCTAGCCTGACAGCTGAGAGCCTGACTCCAGAGGTTACGTCATACTGCGTGGAGATCCTGAGGGTGTTGTTTCAAGACATGGATCTCATGTCACAGCTAGTGAGTGCCTGAGTACAAACACAAACAAATGTTTTCTATAGTGACATCTAAAAATCTCACTATCCTCACAGGTTCATCAGTTCCAGGCTGAGGACCAGACCATCTCTCATCTGGCAGCAAAGAGTGTATCAACACATGTTTTATATGATCTCCACAAATCTGTGAGTACCCATGGCTGTAGTCTGGATTTTGATTGATTGTATTGGGACAGTTTACAGTTTTTTAACATAAAAGATGCACTGCACCGGAGTCAGCTCAAAGCTAATTTACATCTGCAGTCCCCCACAATCAAAACATACAACAGCACAACAACAAATAGTACAAAGGAAAAAACACAAAGAACATACCATACAAAATACAAAGCTACACACAAGAGCACATCCCATACACCCACAATGTCAATTAGAAATGAATAATGTAAACTTGTCAAATTAAAAGCAAGACTACCTGTGCTAATGAGAAGACCATAGATGAAGTTTAGACTCAGTGGTCACACAGCTGAATGGTCTTGAATAGATTTAATTTGGCCTTGAATGTATTGATTGAACTACAATTCTTATCATCAGGTAGGGTATTCCACTGAGTTGTGGCTTTCACAGAAAAAGCTGACTGACCAGATGCAGTGTGACAAAATGGTATGGTACAATCTTGTATAGAGGATAATCTGGAGGATCTGATAGAATTTACTGAGCGAGTGTGCACAAAGTCACATAGTGAAGGAGGGGCCAGACCATTTAAAATTTTATAAATTAGGCACAAATTTGAGAATAATCTAAAATTCTCAAAGCTCAGTAAATTGTATTTCTCCAGTACCCTACAGAGATGGAAATGCATTGGCTTTTTGTTGTTAGAGTTTTTAGAGTTTGTTTGTATAAGGACTCAAGAGGTTTTATGGCTGCATCTCCAGCCTGACTCCAACATGTGATGCAATAAGACATATGGGAAAGAATCATAGCATGCATAAATATCTTAGCTGCGTCAAAAGAGAGACAGTTTCTAATATGTCTAAAATGTGCTAACTTGTACTTTGATGCACGATATTGGATTTTTTGCCAATATCCGATATGCCGATATTTCCAACTCATTGTGGCCAATTGCCGATACCGATATATGCACATATTTTTTTCCAGCTGGCTGAGGAGACTCTCATGCATGCAAGCATAGATTGTACTAAGTATGATCAAGAAAGACAATATATGAAGGAAGAACTTAGGAAGACTGGAGTTCAGGAGCTCAGCGTTAAAACTTTAATGAACTTGCCAAGTGGATGGAGCAGTAGAGTTTTCTTTGAGTTTATTAGACAGACAGGATTAAATGTGTAGGATTTAATCTCTGGTTCACACTCCGGAGCAGAAGGTGGCGTTAATGCACCTAATACACTGGTTGCCAACTGCCGTTATAAATCAAAAAGATTTTTTTTTTTCCCCAAACAGAGTGATACATCCTTCCCATCTGTGCAGCCGATCATAGCAGCTCCTCGACAGACTGTTTCTCACTGATATGGTGGTTCCCCTGCAGGCTCTACTTCACTCAAGCTGCCTGTCAGACCCGCTGCTTCTTCCCACTTAAACCTGAATAACAAACCGGGGCTCGGTGCTCCGGTTGGATCCACATAGAGAGCCAGGGCTAATGTTAGCTGAGAGGCTAGTGGAACGTTAGCTGTAGCACGACTGGACAGAAGCATAGCCAGCTAGCCTCCCAGCTAACGTAAGCCTCGGCTCTCTATGCGGATCCAACCGGAGCACCGAGCCCCAGTTTGTTATTCACGTTAAATGGGAAGAGGCAGCGGGTCTGACGGGCAGCTTGAGTGAAGTGGAGCCTGCTGCTGGGGCTGCTTCATTGAAATGTCGTAGAGGGCGCTATGGAGCCAGTTTGCATCATTGACTAAATATTATCATGTAAACGCTCGGGCCCTAATAATAATAATGATAATAATAATTATAATAATAATAATGATGATAATAATAATAATAATAATAATAATAATAATAATAATAATTAAAGCTGCAAGCAGCGATGATCGGGCCCTCGCGTCCTTGCATATGTCGGGGCGCGGCGCTGGTGAAGGGGTGCGGGCATGTAGATGTCCCCAGACATGGGCTGTTTTCAGACAGTGCAAGGGGAGATAAACGTCATTTCCTCATTCACCTATTCTGCCTGCTGCTGGATCTGCTGCATTGAAATGTCGTAGGGGGCGCTATGGAGCCAATTTGCATCACTGACTAAATATTATCATGTAGACGTGTTCAGGCCTGGACTGTTCTCAAATGTCAAGTTTCAAGCAGATCCGACCATGTTCACTAGAGTTACAGCAACTTCCTCTGTCATGGCGAAACATCAAAACTCAACGCCACGCCACGGCCACACGCTTCAATGATAACTAAATCTTTTGATAACTTTTGATCACACACTAGTGTAGATGACACACACTGATTTTGAAGTCGTTACGATGAATTCTGTAGGAGGAGTTCGTTAAAATACAAGGTATGCGAAATGGCCAAAAAAACGCGAAAAATGACCACTTTTATCAAGATGGCCGACTTCCTGTAGGACTTACAATATGGCTCCAAGAGGCTTTTATTGTGCGTCTTGACATGATACATATGCCTTGTGAATTTCATTTTTCTACGTTAATCTGGAAGGCGGGGCTACAATTTTGAATTTTTCAAGGGGGCGCTGTTGAGCCATATTGCCATGCCTATGCAAATGACCTATCCAGGATTTTAACTGGTGTCACTCCAGACATGTGTGTCAAGTTTCATGACTGTATACCCATCCCTTGTCCCTAAAATACAGCATCGTATTTCATAGCGAAGGATGTGTCGCCATGGCAACGGCGTTTGGTCATGGGTCATGAACTGCTAATTGGAGCATCACCAAGGTCTTACATCTTAGCTGAGTCAATTTCAGGTGCATCAGCCAAATTTCCTACAATACAACAAAGAATGACGCATGATACTTCCTGTTGCCAGTAGGTGGTGCTATGACTGTCACTAAATATGGGCCTGACAATGTCTTCAGACCGGGACTCTTAACAAGCATATGAAATTTGGAAAAGGTCAGACCATGTGGAGTCAAGTTATAAGGCTTTGAAATTTCATGGCGAGACATCGAAATTCGCCGCGTCGTCATGGCAACACCTTTCGACGAAAAGTCACCAACTTCATAATATACCATCTCCAAGGTCTTTAGGCTATTCTGAGTAAATTTGAGGTGGATCCCATCACCGTGCGACCCACAGAGCGTCAAAGTGTAAAACATGTAACTTCCTGTTGCCAGTAGGTGGCGCTATGACTTAGATCCAACATTGACACAGGAATGTGTTCAGAAGGGGACTCTTTCCAAGCACAAAAGGTTTGGGTCTCTTAGGATCCTGCATGCCGGAGTTATGGCCGTTTGAATTTTCACGGCGAAGGATCGAAATTCTCCGCCCGACCACACCCCTTCGGCAATGTCAAAAACTCACCGTTTTGATAACTTTTCAAACGGCAAAATTGGCCTGAAAATCGCAACTTTGAACCAAATGGCCGACTTCCTGTTGGATTTAGGGTATGGCTCCAAGAGAGTTTTTGGTGCGTCTGGTCATAATATATATGCACACCACTCGCTTTTCTTAATTTTCTAGGTGGCGCTGTCGAGCCATTTTTCCCCGCATTTTTTATGAGACCCATAAAATCTGCGATTTTCACTAAAATGACGTGCACGCCAATTTTGGTGAGTTTTGGTACACGTTTGTAGAAGTTCGCGCTGGTCAGCGCTTGGGCCCTAATAATAAGAAAGAAACAAACACATGAAAAACAACAGGGTCTTCGCCCTTTGGGCTCAGGCCCTAATAATTCCTTCGGATACAACAGGGCTTCGCGCTGGTCAGCGCTCGGGCCCTAATAATAATAATTCCTTTGGATACAAGAGGGCTTCGCGCTGGTCAGCGCTCGGGCCCTAATTAAAGCTGCAAGCAATGATGATCGGGCCCTCGCGTCCTTGCGTATGTCGGGGCACAGCACTGGTGAAGGTCTTCTGTCACGGGCATGTAGATGTCCCCAGACCTGGGCTGTTTTCAGACATTGCAAGGGGAGATTAATGTCACTTCCTCAATCACCTATTCTGCCCGCTGCTGGGCCTGCTCCATTGAAATGTCGTAGGGGGCACTATGGAGCCAATTTGCATCACTGACTGAATATTATCATGTAGACGTGTTCAAGCCTGGACTGTTTTCAAAGTTTCAGGCAGATCCGACCATGTACACTAAAGTTATAGCAATTTCCTCTAACATAGCGAAACATCAAAACCTACTCAAATTAAAGTTGAGACATTGCACTTTAATGTATTATCTGCTAAAGCACAGAGCCGAAGGAACAAAAGCGTGCAACCATCCAAATTCTTAGGTTGTGTACATACCATAACATCACTCATAGCCCATTTATTGTTTTTACATGAAGTAAACAACACAATTTCAGTAAGAGCAGCTTAAAGCTGTCCTACTGATGTGGACATGCACTAGGTCAAAAGATGAAATGATTCAGATGTAGGGCTGGGAGGGTTTACAGCAGTATATAAAAATCTGGAATTGAGTTGATCCGCATTGATAAGCAGTGATTATTTGTCCAATACCAGCGTCATATACTGTAGTAGCACACTGACATACTGCACTATATTCTAACATTGTACAATATACTGTATACTTTCATTTTTTAGGGTACAGTCAGTCCTGTGTGGCAGCAGAAATGTGTGCAGCTATTTCACAGGTCATCCCCCTGCACTGAACTGGATGCCTGTCTGTGGTCACTGATTGAAGTCTTAAAAAGACTTCTTAAGGGAGCTCATCAAGGTAAAACCTTTTAGTTTTGCACATTTACACTATGAGAAGAATCTGTCCTTTCATTTACCTTACATCTGTGTGACAGTCATACTCTGCCCACATCAAGCTTGTTGGTCTTAGCTGAGCATCACGTTTATCATCTAACAGCAGCTCAGATATTCTCTGCTTTTGTTTCCGGGATCGATGACCATCATGCTGTGCAACACAGTCCTGCATTGCTATCTACCAGAACTATGACATAACCATCACTGAGCAGCTCCAAACATTTGTTACAGGAAGAATGTTGAAAATACAAACTATAGCCAGGCCAATACAGATAGTGATATTGAAATTTTAAAAATAACGATGATGGTAGATCATCATTATTTTTAGATGACCGATATTTATTTTTTTATATTAACACCTAGCAAAAATACAGTAAGTTTGGACAAAGATCTTTTAAATTAGTTTTTAAGGAAATTGTGACTAAGATATGTGGTGGGGGGGCATTTAGCAACTTTTCAGTGCTCTATGGTGGACAAACAATGATTTCAAACTAATATTTGGCATTTCTGCACTGCAGCTTCTTGTTATTTATTGGCATATGTTTCAGCACCAGTGCTGCCACTAGAAGCCTGAAGATATAGAAGAGGCTGAAATTTCCTACCATCCAGTGATTCATATTTTCAATATTCTTCATGCACCAAATTTTTGGAGCTGCTCAGTCTATGAAATGTCTAAGTGTTAGGATGCAGCAATGCAGGATGTTTTTACTATTAATCAGTTAATTGTTAAATCTTCAAAATTTCTTTTTTTGTGAGACCAACTGTCCAAAACTCAAAGACATTCCATTTTCAACAGGCCTTTTTATCCACAGCAGACAGTCAAAATGACTTGTCATAGTAGGAAAAGCACAGATGTGAGACATGCGCAATACCACAACCCTGAAACCAAAGCAAACAAATGAAGTCAGCCATCATTACTTTTATTATTTACACCTGTGCTTTTCCTACTGTGACATGTCAGAATGTCCTCTATGAAAAAGGCTCTGGTGAAAATAAAGAAAATCATCACATTACAGAAGCTGCTACCAGAGGCATTTTGCTTCATTAATGGAAATCCTGCACACTGTCGATGACTTGTACTCACTTTATTAACAGCATTTTGGTCCTCAGACCTTCATCAGGCAACTTTCCTCATGAATCTGGCAGGGATCGACAATGTGCAGGATTTTTTGGTCCTTTCATACTCAGAGTTTATTATATTATATCCCACATCCAGTACCTACCAATAGGATTTATTGGAGTGCAAGAACTTTGTAGTTATTCATTAATGAAAGATTAATCAATTACTAAAATTATGTGTAAGCTAGAGAGGGCAACCCATACACCAGGTTGCTTGCAGTATGACTCTTGTCTTGTAGTGTATAATCTCTCATAAAAAATGCATGTTCTTTCTTCCAGAGAGATCAGAGATTCTTGAGAAACTTCTGGCAGCCTTTGACTCCAGCCTGAGTGCTTTATGCTCTAAGTTTCTTCCTGTAGAGAGAAAGGCGGTAACACAGCGTTCAGTGGATCTGACCAGCAGCACTCACCGGGGAACAACGTTCTACCTTCTCTTGGAGCTACTGGAGGTGCTGACTGCATCCAGTTTTATATGTGGAACTGGAGTCTGTCTGAAGAGTCAGAGACTAACATATATTCACTCCTCAGCACTCCTGACAACAGTCAGCAGCTCCTCAGAACATTTTGTCAAAAAGCGAGTACTGCTGCTTCTGAAGAGAGCTGTGCTTCAGAAGGCTGGAGAGGATTGGGCTTTAGGAGAAATGCTGTCCACTGGGCTGAAACATGAGTACTTCAGCTCTGATATGAGTATACTGGCTCAGAGTGTGTTACAAGCAGTGGCTGCTGATTGGTTACTGAGTGTTCAAGCGGAGTCTGTTTCTTTCTTTGGGGGGACCAGTCTTTGCCAAGGAGGTGAAGGTCAGAAACCAGACTGTGTGATGCTGAGAGCTGTCAGCTTGCTTCTTCTCAAGTCCCTTGAGCTTCACATCCAAACAGCTGCTGGAACAGGTGAGAATCCATCACACAATGACAACACAGGGACACACAGACAGTGTATCCAAAGGTCTGTGTCAAGATTCTTATGTAATGCTATTTTTTTCATTGCAAATAATAATATCAGCTTAAGGTTGTGCAAAACCTGATTAGCCATGTTATCCCAGCATGATTTGACAATGTTCCAAAGAGCTTCTTGTGGTGTCACAGAATGCTTGGCTTTCTCAGGCCCTGTTGACACCTGGCATTAACATGCATCTTCACATGCATCCTGAGTGACCACTTCTTATCGGATCTCACTTCCCTGCTCTATATGCAAATAAACACTTACATCATTACTGTTTGCAAAGACCAAATACATTCGTTATTAACCAGCAGAAGGATCGGGGGTCTGTGTACCTTCTGTCCAAAGCTGTGTTCAACTTGTTTGATAACAGGATAAACAAATATACAATGCATTGTGCCCCTTCACGAAAATCAAATTCCCGTCCTATTGATTTGCTCTAGCACTGCATCAGAATATAGACACATATACAGAGTTATATGCAGCCATCCCCCCTCAGCTGCCTCCATTAAGGGACGCTGTGCGATTTACGCACAAGACATAGCAGCGTAACTTCATAGATTATTTAAATCTCTGACACGCTGACAGGATCGGCCAGGATTTAATGTTAATTAACGTTCTGTGTTTTTCTACACATTGAAAAGGTCAGCTGTTACTCACAGTCTGGTTCATACAGTGAAACTGTTTAGAGTAAAGCTGCTGTCCTCCTGATAAATCCTGAGCTCATTATGTCCTGCAGCGCCGCAAAACTAAAAACTGTAGAAATCAACTTGACAGGACAGAGGAAACTATCTAGCAACGTTCAACTTCTGAAATATTTTTTTTTTAGACAGACCAGTGAAAAACAAGTTATTTGCTGGATTTGGTTTAATTTCTATTCCCATTGTCAATTTGAAGAGGAAAACCAGTTAGGAGAACGGGAAAAACAGGAGGTGGATTATGTTTTTTTCACATGAAAAACAAAATAATGCATTTGTTTATTCTGTTATCAAACTGGTTGTTGCCCAGTCTGCCGGAAAATAGAGGATGTCAGTTGAATAGGTGGTCCTTCAATGTGACCCAGGACGCATTGCGTTTACACTGCTAAAAGAATGTGGCCACATGCGGCCCAGACCGCCTCCGAATGTGGTCTGAGTGATCAGATCTCTATACGTACTTAGAGCTGTCCACTTGTGATCGGATCACCCGAGACAGATGTTAATACCAGGTGTAAACAGGGCCTCAGTCTCTTTCTTAGTGCCCCCATAAATGTTCAGTGGGGTTGAGGTCAGTGTGACTGTGGAGGAAAGTGCATGACAATCAGGACTTCTTTGTCTTCTTTAGTCTTCAATAGTTTTTGCAAAGCTTTTAGGTACGTTTGGGGGTCATTATCTTGCTGCAATATGAATCCCTCCCCACAAAGCTGCAAACCAGAGGGTACAGCATGTCTCTAAAGAATGGAGTGGTACTTCTTCTGGGTCAGGGTGGAGTCAATTCAGTGCAGGTGTCCCACTCCAGAGTAGGTAAAACACCCTCAGACTTGAATATTCCCACCACCATGTTTCACTGTGGGTTTGATACACTGCAGTATCATTCTGTCTCCTGTTCATCTCTTTACATACACCCTTCTGTTACTGCCATAAATCTCAAACCTGGATTCATCAGTAAACAGGACTTTCTTCTAGTTATCCACTGTGGAATGCTGGTATTTCTTAGCCCACCCCAAGCCTTGTTTCCTCTCCCAAGAAGTGGTTTAGAAGCTGCTACTTGCTACTTGAAGCTGCTGCTTGCTACTTTTAGTGACTGGAGGCTTGCGTTGTTTATTTAGCAAATTCTGTATGTGTGATGAAGTTGCTTTTCTATCTGTCAGGGAATTAAGCAACTTTTTGATCCTCTGATGGTGTGGTCACATTTGGTCTGCCTGATCCTGCTTTGGATACAACTGATCAAGTTTCCACAAAGCGTTTTAGAATTCCATGCACTGCCCCCTTAGAAACCTTTAGTCTAGCCATGATTTGACGCTGACAAAGCCCCTCTTTGCTTAGAATAACAATTTGACCTACGACACTTTAACTTAGTTCTGATGCCATGTTTCCCACTATCACAATTCTACTTAGTAAGCACTGATTTATTGGAAGAAGGCACAGGTGAACACTGGCTGCAAGTTGAGTTACTTGAACTACTCTGATGAGTAGATCAAATCCACCTGAGTGTCATCTGAAGGCATGCCTCAATGGAAGGGATACAACTAAAGGAAATCTGACCTTTTGTAGAAAGGAGTTAAGTTGGTCATTGCCACAACTTTGCTTAAATTTGATTGCTGCCTAGAAAGAGTGCAGTATCTTAAATATTTCTTCTTCATTTTAAAGTGTCATAACTTCATATGTTTTTAAATGTTTCTTAATCCTCAAAAGTAAAGATTTTTTTTTTTTAATTTAAAAAGTTTTCTCTCATCTTTATAAAATAACTCTTAGTTGGACTACTACAGTGCTGCTCCAAACCAAGAAAGAATTAGGTTATGAACTCAAACTCTGTTATTTGGGTTAGGTTGTCTAGTAGTATAGTGGGTAAGAAAACTGACTCTTTCAAATTTATTTGCATTGCCCTTTACTGTAAATTTGATTTTTTTCAAGCTTCAACTGAAACATAATCTCTCTAAGCCATCTTGTATGGGATGGTGGCACCAATCTCCTCCAATTGAGGAGGATACAACATCGAGCTAACAGAGTAGCAAGGTAACCACATTACCCATTTCGGTCGGCCACACCTTGTTCTCAGGCCCCAATCCAATAAATGTTGCTATGGGATTCAAAGACATGACCAAAACATGTGCAACCAGTCAAGAATTGAAGCCCACTGTTCCTCTGCAGAAGACAGGTCTAGATCTTGATCCCAAATTGTCCCTCGGTTGTTCTGAGATTGCAGGTTGATAGCTTTGATAACATCATAACTCCAGGAGATGACACCCTTGAGACTACCATTAAATCCTAAAAGAGTATCTAAAGGGGTACTAGTGGGTTGCTCTGGAAAAGCATTGTTGCCTTTTTGTACAAAGTGCCTAATCTGTAGGTACTGAAAAAATGAGAGCGCAGCACTGCATACTTTTCTGACAATTGCTCAAATGATGCAAATCCCGTTTACATATAAATCCTTAACAGCTTTAATGCTGTTCCCATGCCAGGCCTGAAAGGCCAGGTCAGACATAGAGGGAGAGAAGAGATGATTTGCAAGAACAGGAGCCTGAAGTGAAGTGTTCTGCAATCTGAAATGTTTGCGAAACTGTACCTAGATCTTTAATGTGTGGGCAACTTAGAGGTAAAGGGGTAGAGATCAAGGAGGGGAGTTTCAATTTAAAAGATTCCAATTTTACCCAAACTGGAGCCTCGGCACCACCACTGACCCATATTATAATGTTTTTGATATTGTTAGCCCAATAGTAGTGAAGAAAGTGAGGCATGGCCTTACCTCCCAACTTTTTTGGCCGTAAAAATGATTTACAAATATGGGGGGTCTTCCCGTCCCATTTGAGGCCAATGAGGATTTGGTCCAGTGATTAAAATGTTTTTTAGGAATCAAAATCAGAACACTTTGGAACAAATAAAGAAATCTAGGAAGAATATTCATCTTAATCAGGTTGATCCAGCCAGTTAATGATATATTTGTAAGGATTATTATTATTCATCCAAAACAAATGCATTTTTAAGGCCCTAAACGTGCATGAAAAGTTGTTAAACTTTGCACATACATCAGAAGTGGTGAAAATTTTGATATTTTATAGGTCCTGAACATGGGCGTGGGAAAATGGCTCAACAGCGCCCCCTAAACTGTATCCCCTGTGGCATGTTTCACCAACATGCACAGAAATCGGTACACACATGTATCATGCCCAGACGCATAAAAAAGTCAGTTGGAGCAAAACCGTAAACCCAACAGGAAGTCGGCCATTTTAAATTAAATTACCATTTTTGGCTTTGTATTTTAACAAACTGCTCCTACAGATTTCATCAGATTGACTTCAAAATTTTTGTGTTTCATCTAGACTAGTTTGTGATCAAAAGTTATTAAAATCATGAGTTTTCACTGAACGCCCTTGCTGTTGCGATTGAATTTCAATGTTTTGCCATAAAACTGGAAGTCCTTATAACTCCATTGTACATTGTCCAATCTGCCCCAAATTTCTCATGCTTCATGAGGGTCCCATCCTGAATACATCTATCTGTCAATATTGAGACATACTCATAGCGCCACCTACTGGCGACAGGAAGTTACATGTTCTGTACTTTTATGAGCTGTACCAAACAGGATGAACAAATCCATCTGAAATTAGGTCAGAAAAGCCTTAAGTTTCTGATGATTTCATATTGTGAAAATGGTGAGTTTTCACTGGACACCTTTGCCGTGATGGCGCGGCAAATTTCAGTGTTTCGCCATTAACAAACAAATTGTTATAACTTGACTCTGCATGATCAGATCGTTTTCAAATTTCCCATGCTTGATAAGGGTCCCAGTCTGAAGACAAGGACAGGTTCATATTGAGTCTTAGTCATAGCACCACCTACTGGCAACAGGAAGTCTTAAATGCCACTCTTTTGCTAACTACTCCTTGCAGGTTAGTCAGAAACACATACAATTTGGTCAGCCAAGGTGTAAGACCTCGATGATGATAACTACTGAAGCTTTTGAGTTTTTGTCAAAAGCCGTTGCCATGGCAACACACAAAGTATGAAGCTGTTTTTATGGTGCTAGACATGCTTGAAAACTCACAAAATGTGGCACACACATGACAGGTCTTAAAGTCTGTAATAGTGGATAGGTGGCGGGCATGGATGTGGCAGAATGGCTCAACAGCACCCCCTACAATATTTCAGTGAAGCAGCCCCTGCGCCAGGTTAAACCTACACGTATGAAAATCATGTGCGAGGACGCACAAAAAAGTCTCTTGGACCCATAGCTTAAACCCCACAGGAAGTCGGCCATTTCAAATGTAGTGGTCAATTTTGGCGATTTTGCATGCCTTGTATTTTAGCGAACTTCTCCTACAGACTTCATCATAACGACTTCAAAATCAGTGTGTGTCATCTAGACTAGATTGTGATCAAAAATTATCAAAATCTTGAGTTTTCGCGAAACGCTCTTGCCATGGCCACACGGTAAACTTTGACGTTTCGCCATTAAGCAGGAAGTTGCTGTAGCTTGAATGCACATTGTCCAACCTGCACCAAATTTCTCATGCTTGATAAGAATCCTGTCCTGAAAACATCTACATGTCAATATTGAGTCATAGTCATAGCACCACTTACTGGCAAGAGGAAGTCAGCCTTATATGACAAACATCATCTGATTCACATGAAATTTTCAAGGTTTGGTCTACGGTTGATATACAGCAACATGATGTTTACTTAATAGGTGTTGATATTTAAATCCATCATGCAATGTTTGATAAGAGGCTGGTCCTTAACATATATTCCTGCCTACAAAAAAAGCCCTACGACTTTGCAGTGCCCCGACGTGCGGAAGGGTGTGAGGGCCCACTTTAATTAGGGCCCTAGCACCTAGCAGTGTGAAGGTCCTATTGTTATTCAAGTAATTAGGGCCTGAGCCCCAAAGGGGCCTATTGTATTTTGTGTGTTTGTTTCTTTCTTCTTCTTCTTCTACTTATTCTTTCTTTATTATTACGTGACTTCAGCCCTTAATTTGACCCCCTAAACATGCTCAAAAACTCACCAAATTTGGCATGCACATCAGGTCTGGTGAAAAATTTCCCCCAAAGTGCCAAAATGTGCTCTATAGCGCCACCTATGTATCTAATATGGCTGCCACGGCCCAGAGGAATGTTGTAGAGAGATTGAACCAAAACTAAATTATTCGTCTCATCAAGACCTACAAATCATACGCTGACACCACTGACCTAAATCCAACAGGAAGTCCGCAGTTCACCCATGAAAGTATGACTTTGTGCCAATTTTGGACCTTGAATAAATGCTATCTCCTCCTAGGGCATTAATGGTATCGGCTTCAAACTTTAATACATGACTTATCACACTGTGCTGAACAAAAATGATTAAAAACTTTGTAATAACTTGAACGGTTTAAATCTAGTAAGCCCTGAAAGTTGAAGTGCGACATCACACCTTACAATGTAAACCAATGGGGAGGCAATCTCTGGGCAAGGACTTTGTGCCAAACTGGGGTGTCTGACGTCTAAACTATAAGTCCAACCACTTTCAAACCTGTATCAATGGATTCATGACAAAAATTCCCACAAAAAAATGTGATTTTTAATGTAAGATTTGGCCAAAGTTATGGGATTTATGAGGATATTTCACAAGAAAAGTACTCTGAAATCCTTCTCTCCAGCTGAGAGGGAGAGAGAGAGAGAATGGGGGTGGGGGGGTGGGTAAAGTAAGACCTGTCAACCCAGGTCTGAAAACATCTACATGCCTGTGACAGAAGCCCTTGGACTGCACCACACTCCAGTTACTTAGTGTTTCTACACATCTGACAGCAGTGTTCAATCCTCACACTCCAGTTACTTAGTGTTTCTACACATCTGACAGCGGTGTTCAATCCTTACTTTTTTTTTCAAGGAGTACATGTGCTCCTAAATGAAAAAAATTAGGAGCACGCATATAACTTTAGGAGCACACTCACACTCACAATTTATGTTGTTTTTAGGGGTGCTCGATTATGGCAAAAATCATAACCATGATTATCTTGTTCAATATTGGATCACACTTATTTAACACAATTACTTTTTGACTTTCATTTTTGTCAATTGCCGATGTTGATATATGCACATATTTTTTCCCACTTGGCTGAGGAGACTATTACACATGCAATCATATATTGTACTAATGATCAAGAAAGACTATAGCCTATATGAGGTAAGAACTTTAATGCTGAGCTACTGAACTGAACTGAACTGAGGAGAGCTTTGGAAAGATGTCCTCACTACTCCAGTCTTCCTAAGTTCTTCCTTCATATATTGTCTTTCCTGATCATAGTATAATCTATGCTTGAATGCATAATAAAAGCCTCCTCAGCCAGCTGGTAAAAATATGTGCATATATCGGCATCGGCAATCGGCCACAATGAGTTGGAAATATCAGCATATTGGATATCGGCAAAAATCCAATGTCGTGCATCCATAGTTAAAAGTCTTTACATTCCTAAAAATAGACTTGATGAAAATTAGGAAATTAATTTGTTTTACACACAAACTCATTAAGGGTTTTCAATTTACTAATTGAAATTCAAGTGAATGGTCACAAAACTTGCATGATTTTTATGACACAGGTGTGAGCAAGGCAGTCATGTCTCACCCTGCAGAAAATTCTCATCCTCACATTGTTGAGATTTGATGTTTCACCATGACAGAGGAAGTTGCTATAACTTCTTTGTAAATGCTCCAGTCTGCACCAAACCTTACATGTTTGATAAGACTCCCGGCCTGAACACGTGTACATGACAATATTCCATCAGTGATGCAAACTGGCTGAATAGCACCCCCTACGAAATTTCAGTAAAGCAGCCCCAACAGCGGGCAAAATAGTGGACAAAGGAAGTGATGTTTATCACCATCTTGCACTGTCTGAAAACAGCCTGGGTCTGAAGACATCTACATGCCCATCACAGAAGCCCTTGGATTGCACCATGGCCCGACGTGCACAAGGGCGTGAAGGCCCATTCAACGCTGCTTGCAGCTTTAATTGTAAATGCTCCAGTCTGCACCAAACTTTACATGTTTGATTAGACTCCCAGCCTGAACACGTGTACATGACAGTATTCCATCAGTGACGCAAACTGGCTGAATAGCACCCCCAACGAAATTTCAGTAAAGCAACCCCAGCAGCAGGCAAAATAGTGGACAAAGGAAGTGATGTTTATCTCCTTCTTGCACTGTCTGAAAAACAGCCCGGGTATGAAGACATCTACATGCCCATCACAGAAACCCTTCGATTGCACCGTGGCCTGACAGCTTACAGCTTTAATTTTGTCTTGTGTTGCAAATCTAGCACACCCCTTTCCTTTACAACGGTGCACTTTTGCTCCTCACTAAACGCCTCTGACAGCTGTTGAGTGTCTCTGTCCACAGAACCAGCCATCTGTTCGCAACAGCTGCTGACCAGGAGCCGGCTAATCTGCCTTCACCAGGCTGACTGACAGCTGAAGTTTACTGAACCAAAATAGTTTGCATGTCGGCTCCACAGAGAGAGAAATCAACAGTGTTTGTACTTATTGATTAATTTGTTTTATTTCCTTGTCCACTGTAGCGAGTGATTCTGCCTGTAGTTAAGCTAACCGGTGCTTCCTCCACAGTCTCCACTTTACTCAGCTGCCCGACAGACCTGCTGCTTCTTCCCACTTTAACCTGAATAACAAACCAGGACTCGGTAATCCAGCTGGATCCAAACATAGAGTCAGGGCTAGCTGGAGGCTAGCAGAACGTTAGCTGCAGCATGACCGGAGGGAAGCACAGCCAGTTAGCCTCCGCTAGCCTCCCAGATAACGTTAGCCCCGGCTCTCCGTTTGGATACAACCGGAGCACCGAGCCCTGGTTTGTTATTCGGGTTAAAGTGGGAAGAAGCAGCGGGTCTGTCGGGCAGCAGAGTGAAGTGGAGCCTACGGAGGAAATACCGGGACCGTCAGGATGTAATAGTCCGTGGAGGTGCTGTGGTGTTCGGCTGCACAGATAGGAAACCTCTCGGCTGACAGGATGTACCACTCTGTCTCAAAAAAAAAAAAAAAAAATACTTCTTCTTCTTTTTGGTTTATGATAGTGATTGGCAACCAGCGTATTAGGTGCATTACCGCCACCCTCTGCCTCAGACTGTGGACCAAAGATTAAATCCTTCACATTAGTCCTGTCTATCTAATAAACTCAGAGAAAACTACTGCTCCACCCACTTGGCAGGTTCATTAAAGTTTTAATACTGAGCTCCTGAACTCCAGTCATCCTAAGTTCCTCCCTCAGATATTGTCTTTCTTGATCATTAGTACAGTCTATGATTGCATGTGTAATAATCTCTTCAGCCAGGTGGAAAAAAAATATGTGCATATATCGGCATTGGCAATTGGCAAAAATGAGAGTCAAAAACCAATTGTGTTAAATAATTGTGATCTCAATGTTGACCAAAATAATTGTGATTATTATTTTTGCCATAATCGAGCAGCCCTAACATCAGGGAAGTGTAATTCAAAGGACAGAGGGCTGTGATCAGAAACTACTATGCTATGATAGGTGGGAGGACTCGAAGAAGGTATAAATTTTACATCTAAAATGAAGTAGTCAATGCTAGAGAAAGTGTGGTGAACAGGTGAGAAGAAAGAAAAGGCCTGACCTGTAGGGAAATGTAAATGCTGTGGTTCTATCATTCCATATTATCCAATGAAATTAATAACAGCTGTGGCCATTTTAGTTAGGGGTCCAGGTTAGGATGAAGACCTATTGAGTTTGGGGCAGAGAACACAGTTGAAGTCACCCCCAATAACCAGGTGATGATTATTAATATCGGGGATAAGAGAAAAAAAGGAATTAATAAAAGCACAATCATCCGAGTTGGGAGCATATACACTTGAAAGGATAATCCGCTTATTGCAAAGCTATCCTGTGACAATAATAAATCTGCCAGGAATTATTTTGTGTCACTTTCAAAAGAAATACTTTTGTGTGTAAAAATAGCTGTACCCCTAGAATCAAACTTGGGATTACTTTCCCTACCCAGCTCCTCTGAATTCTTAAAACATCTGCCCTGCGAAAGTGTGTCTCTTGAAGGAAAGCAATTCCTACCCCCAGTGCCAGCACTTTGTTCCTCTTCACAGGGTGATATAAAGATTTCACATTCCATGAAATAAAATGGACCTTTCTACTGCTGTTCCTAACCATACTAATGGTTGTACATTGCATTGTAAAATACAGGGCAGGATGCCAAGGTGTAGAATGCTATGCAGTACAAAGAGAGTGTGAAAGTGTATGATATGTTAAAGTGGATGAGTGTAATTGACAGGGATAAAATGACAAAAAGGAAACCTGAAAAAAAGAGATACAAACAATACAAAAAGAAACAAAAAATAACAGAGAGATCAAGAGGATGCTCACCCACCCCAACAAAGAATATCCAGCTTGGTTTGTAGTTTAGTGTTCTCTGCCTGCAGAGCTGTGTGAGACATTTCAAGCTCTGTGACTCTCCCGCCCATGTCTGTCAGAGAGGTTCTGATGTCCACATTTTTTTTGACATGCGCAGAGACAGTAGCTCGAAGGGTTGATACAGGGGAGCGTAACTCTGCTAGTATTTTATCCCACTGTCGCCACGTCCACTTTGATACTCCTTCAATACCAGTGTCAGCTCCAAGCTAGCAGTGCCCGTTTTTAGCCTGCTAGTACACAGTTCAGATAGTGAGGCCTGGTTGGGCTTGTTGGTGTTTTTAACCCTGCTGCTTTTGGTGGACATGATTACAGGACAGAGAATGACAGTGACAGTAATAGTACTTTTAGTTATATATTAACTAAAGAAAAAAGTGTTTTAGAGGAATAAATTGTGCAAAAGATGAGGAGAGCTTTGGAAAGATGTCCTCACTGTGCCATGACCCTGGAGGTCTTCCTGTACTGTATAATATTTAATGCTGGATTGAACAGTGTAAATGGTTTGATGCTTGAAAGGAATGAGTTGAAAGTGACAAGATGCTTTGATTAAAGCTGCATTAATTTATGTTCTAGGAACAAGCTGTGAACACAACATTGACATATTATCACCTTTTTAAAGTTATTACATTGAACAGTTGCCTATTTTCACATCCAGCATTCACAGAGCAACATTATCATTAATATGTGTTCAATCTCCGTAAGCTCTGTTTTGGTCTCCACCAACTCCTGAGAAAAGTATTTGTCTTCTTAGCTGCTAAATGTTCACCAGCTAGTTCCTAACTGTGTCTATCTGCTGTTTGGTGCTGAGCAGGTAGTGCACAGTGGATTTATCAGAGCTTTTTCACTGAGAACAGCTGCTGCTGCTGCTGGAAACCACTTGGATGAGAGACATGAGACTGCAACAAAACATTAAAGTTGCAGGCCGTAAAACCAAAACAATAGGCTGAAAGATGCTAAAAAGCTCTTAAGAACTGAGGGGAACTGCAGAGTTGATGTTAATCCTCTGTGGATTTGTCACTATAACTGACCTCTTACACATTACACACACTAAAAATATTGAGTAGTGCAGTTTAAAGTTTTCTCTATATTTTGTTAATACTCAGTATGAGTGAGAGCAACACTGAGCATGACATTAAAAACAATGGTTAGGATGTAGCAGAGACATCCTGACTTTGGCTGATATAAAGCAGCCATACAAGTTTGTCTTTTCAGTCCTCCGAAAAATCTCCAGTATCCCAATCATACTTCTGACTTGGATGTTGGTGTGAACAGTACTTACGAGTCAGAAACTTGTAATCATGTTAGCTCAAGTGAAATGAATGCAGCATGAGACCTTCCTTTCCTAGTAAATGTCCACATGGAGGCTAGTAAATTTAATTTTAAATGCAAAATCTGTGGACTACTGCTTTTTAATAAGATACATACAGTATATGATGAATGTTTATCACGACTTATACTGTGGTGGTTTGTGGCAGTAGTGTAGAGTTCAGGCCTCAGAGGGTCAGCTGAAAATAGTTTGAATCTGAGAACTCATGAAAAACCTTTCTGTAGCTTCTTTTACTTTAGTTGAGTATTTATGCCTGCATTTCTGTCCTGTTTTGATGATAGCACGAGGTATGCATTTTCAAAGGGACTCTGGACAGACAGTGCTCCAACGCCACATTACAGCACCAGTATCTTTATGGGCCAGTAAGTAGGAAGAGGAATTGAATTCAGTGGTACATTGGAAGCAGCTGTGGTCCAGATTTTCTGGACACCCTCTTTTGCAACATTTCTAAAGCAGGGGGCATTCTTCTCACATGTACATGGAAAGCATACACTAATATACCTTTTCTATCCTGTTCCAGCAGGACTGCAAAGTGTCACAGAGGGTTATGGGTATCTACAGACTCTGTTGGCCTTCCTGAGAAGGTGCAGCGTCCAGATGACAGAGGTCATTCACTGCTGCTGCTGGGTCAGTCTGCTGTTTGGAGAACAGGACGATGACATGATGGAAGCAGCCAAAGCTTTCCTCTCCATATTCCTCCATCACAGGTACAACAGATACACAGTGCAAATAGTGTACTTTCTTTCTTTTTTTTTGAATTTACAGGACATACAAACAGAGTTAATTGGAAAAAGTGGTTTACTGATGTGGGTGTCAGAGTGTAAGGCTGTGGCCATTTCCCGAAGCTGTGCGTACCAACGCAGACCCATTATACCAAACTCAAAAAGAATTAGTATGAAATATTTGTTTTTTGAATGTGTTGTCAACACAGAATCAAAATGACACTGTTTCAGCAAAGCTCCATTTACATAATCAGCAGTATGAGCTATGCTCACTACGAGGTGAGGCAAATTGCAGCAGAAGTGTAAGTCAGCAACATATGGCAGGTAGGAGGAAAGCACCAGAAAATAAAAAAATAAAAACTCCCTCTGAGAAGAAGACAGGTGAGATCCAATGATCAGCAAGGGCTTGGGAGCCTGAAACCTTATCTTGCAAATATAACAGAGAATGAGCTTTTTATCTGTCACAAGTCACTTTGAGATTACATCATGGAGTGCTATCATCTCATTGGTTGTCCATTGAAAGGTCACCAACAAACAAAGTAAAAGCTGAAACACAATTAACTACACAAAAGTATTACAACCTAGAGCACAAGGCAGATTTGAGATGAGTTAGGCCTGAACAGTCAATCAGTGGAGAATTGCAATGCAACACAAAACATCTGCTAACAAGTGGAGGACGAGGATTCTTTAAGTAACAATTAAGTAGACTAATGTTGAGCCCTGATAGTCTGGTTATCAGATAGATCAATGAATGAATGAAATGTCTTAATTGTCTAATCTTTTCATTACCTCTCACCATATAAGCATTTAGTATGTCTGTACCTGTGAGGATAATGTGAATAATTGATGAATGTTTTGAATGTTTTTGTGATATGAATGAGGTTGAGTTGGATAGAGTCTTGCGTTACATTTCTATGTAACATCATGCCCCCTTTCAGACATGCACCCCTTTATGTTAATCTGATGGCAATTTAACATGTCTGTCTCATGTCTGAATAAGTACACTGGTCACTTATATGTAAGTCACAATGGCAATCTTATGAGGTCTGAAAGGCTGCAGCAGCACAAGGAAGTCATGCAGATATATGTGTCTCGTTCCATCTTCTAACATTACTTTTTTTATATATAAATCATCATATCTTCTACACAAAATCAGTTGAATAAACGAGGAAACTAGGGCTGTAGTCAACCAAAGAAAATCTTGGTCGACTGAGATCGTACATAATCTTAAATTAATCGATTAGTCGTGGGGGGGTGGGAGGGGGACGGTGGATGTAACAGGACAGAGTGCACAGTGAACTCAGCAGCCACACATTTCTTTGTTCTCTATTTCTCTGTTTAGTGCCCTCAGGTTAGGCTAACCCATTGCTTTAACTTTGGAGCTAACCTCCTTCACTTTTCCAGCACTTGGGGAAACGATAGACATGACTTTTTAGCATTTATTAACTGACACACTGTAGCCTGTACTGTACATTTACTGCCAGACTGACAACTTACTACTAACCTTTTCCTCTGCTCCACTTGCATCCACCGTCACTTCTCTGCCGCTCACTCTTTCCCACTCAATACGCAAATACACTACGCAATGTCGTATTCCTTAACGGAGGTACTCTATTAATAATTTCCCAGGCAACACAGAGGTTGATTCACGTACCGGAACAGCGCTGCACAGAGACTCCCAAACACTATTGATTTTCGAATGAATGGATATTTGGTGATATTTTTGGCATTAAAAAATATTTTCTTGGCCTGGTGGGAGTTCTTGGGAGTTCTTATTGTGATAAATATAGGAGAAACACTGATTCAGTAAACATTCACTACGTTCAGTAAACGTTCAGTACAGTTAGACCCAGCAGCAGTCTCCATTATGTTGGGCGAGTTCAAAGTTGTGAAAACAATGGGGGTGTTTTGAATACACCCCCATTTTCACAGGTAATTTGTTGGTCTGTCCCTCCCGCCGCGGGAAATAATGGATTAATCCTGGAAAGCTATTGATGTTTTCTCCTTCTGAAAGTAATATGGAGATTATTCGACAAATGAGAATTCATTTGGACGAGAGCATATCAACCAACTAATCGACTAGTCAACCAGCAGACTACAGCTCTAGAGAAAACATTGTGAAAGAGCCTGTAGGTTATGCAAGCTTTCTAGCTAGGTTTCCATCCAAATGTAACGCAAATTTTAACCGAATTTCCAGACACTCAGCAAAAGAAAATTCTAATTAATGTGCATTTCCATCCACTGCTGTTATGTGAATATTAGTAGTTGGTTCATCAAGATAAACAGCTGGTGGAGCTAATTCTCCAGTCAGGGGCCATTAAACCATTGCAGTAGAATAGAATACAATGAGATGATGTGATTAAAATAGCAGCAATCAAAGCTCAAACAAACAAGTGAATAACGATTTAGGAAACATGATGGAAATATGGCATTTCTGTTTGTTTCTTGTGTTACTTTGAGGAGCACACAAATTGAAAATGCAAATAAAAACATTTGGACGGAAACACACCTTCTGTCTCTCACACCAGGTACCAAATATCGCATGTGCATTGTCTCTTTCCATAAATGTCCTGTAATGTGTGAATAAAGCCACAAGGAACATTAACATGTCTGGATGTAATATGTCTGAATGACAGAAAGCATCACTTTAACAGCTTGATGAACCTAGCAATGCTACCTACTCCATGTCTCATAAGGACTTCTTGTCATGGCCAGGTAAAAAACATTTGTTTTAGGTCAAGAGGATGCTGTAAGCACTGAGCCTTCTAGCTATATCAACTTTTCAACAAGAAATGGAAGTAGGCCTCACCTGAACCCTGGCTAGCTCGACTAGATTTCCACCATTTGCTCCCCGCAGTGTCACTCACTTGGCTCTGTGGTGAGCTTCAAAGAGTGTCACTTTCCACCTGGATTGTCTCACATTTCTATAAACTAAAAGTTTATAGAAGGCATTTAATAAAAGGTCAGCAGAAAAGGATCTGGCAAACATATTTACTAACATCATGTTTGAGGCAAATTTTTACTCAGACCAAACACTATGACAGGTGAGTTCACTGATTACCACAACTAAACCAGTGAAGATGAGAAGAGGAACTAGTCAATGACATCATCTGCTGCAGTCTGAGTGCATAAGTGTAGTGTTAGCAGACTGAGCTGACTATGAACTTCTTGCCTCTCCTTGCAGAGTTTGTTCTGGATTGGATGACTTTGCTGTGCTGGAAGCAGCCTGTGCCTCTGGCTGCAACCCTCACTGCCACTTCCTGCTTCTGCTCCAGAGCATCTCCTTTGACCATAGCATCCTCCTCGACTTCCTCATTTCCACGGAAACCTGCTTTCTGGAATACTTTGTGCGGTACCTTAAGTACCTCAGGACTGACTGGCAGGGCTTCACTGTCACATGTCAAAGAGTGTCACTGACTGCTTCTTGTGGTGCTGCTGTGTCTGGGCTGACATTTGAATGGAAGACAGGAACCAGGTCTTGCCAAAATCAAGTGGAATCCGGCTTTTGTTTCCAGCCCACAACTCTTATACCACCAGTGGAAGGGTTCAATTCAGCCCCAGGGCCTCGCCTTGTAGAGTATGACAGTTCTGATGAGTCTGATCCTGATAACATGGAGGTTTCAGAAGATTCACAGGAAACCTGGAAGAGACACATGGGACCAGAGGTGTCTCTATGTGAGCAAAGTGGATTTAGTGACTGGGAAGTCAAACAGGATACATGTAGTCCACCGATATCTATCAGTCAGACAGAGCATGTGTCATCTGACTCAACAGAATTACGGAGTGACCCTATCTCATCAATGGAAAGAAGACCTGGAGGGTCACCACTGCCAGTGGGACAAAGTAAACATTCAGGACAGGTGTCCTGTGAAACATTAGCCAGAGCAATGTTCTGTCTGTCAGAGCTCAGAGAGGTGGTGACCAGGCTGCAGACAAAGAAACTCTTCCCATACAACCCATCCTCTCTCCTAAAGCTCTTAGCACAACTAGAGAAATATTCCCAACACTCACATCAAGTCACAAGTCAATAAATGATACATACACAGTATATTATGTGTGTTTTATTCTCACTTGTGAGTTGGTGTCGTAGCTACATCAAAACTGGTCATAGGGCAGGTGGTTCGGGTTTGTGTATATGTGTTGAGCTCAAATGATACTTTCAGTGGCCATGCAGCTGCAAATCTCCATGTGATGTAAATTTTATTATCTGCTTTTATCTGCAAACATGCAGACCTCCACATGCATGCCAAAATTTATGACTGCATGGACTGTACACTTGGTTCGCACATTCACAAGCACTCGAAGCAGTATAAACTGCATGCACGGCTGATATCCACAGCCATGTCTGCACTGGGGATTGTATTGATACACATGGGGAAAATGGTCAAAAGAAAGCAATCACACAACTAGAAATGCATTTCCTGCGGAAAATGTGTGTGAATGCTGAAAACTGGAATAAATCGCAAAGCATTGCTGAAAATACTAAACACTCGTTCAGCATCCCCATCTCTACAAACAGAATTCGATTACCATGGAATGTTACATTTAAGAGATTTGGTGGTTGATAAGTAGTATGGTGGAGTTTTATTTATGACCACAAGGTGGGGCTATTGGTGTCATGATTCAATATGTTGTGCAGATTCTCATGGAAAACCTGTGTACCAAGTTTCATTTCATTAAAGACAACAGAATTGCTGAAATATCAAGTTATAAGGTGAATTTAGCACCCCCTTTAGGCAAAATGTTGAAATGTTACACACTTCTGACAGGTAACCTTGTGTACAAAATTCCCAAATTTGGTCGCAATCTGATTCAGTATTGAGGAGTTATTGACCATTAAGTGTGTTAGGCCACGCCTTCAAAATTTTGCTAACCTATAACAGACCAACCGTAAGTGATATCTGAAAACAAATGAATAATTTTTATTCAGGGTTCTCCAAATATGGTATATACCAAATGTCGTGAAGATTGGATGAAATATGTGCCAACAGAAGCAAAATATATGTTTCTTTAAAAAAACAAAATGGCAGAAAAAAATTAAGGCACAAATGGGCATGGCCTATATCAGTCTAATCAGCAGCATCCAAGGAACATCCTGTCCAAATATTTTTTGATAGGACTTACCGGTCATGAGTTATTAGGCAAAACGCAAAACACTTAATAACTGACAAGCATTTTGAGATGGGACATCTGTACATCAAATATGAACATTCTAGCACTTTTACTTTTTGAGATATTAGCTTTCCAACATTCCTCCCATAGACTTTCCATTATATATTTTAATATTTAAAAAAATATATAAAATCACTGGATTATGATAGAAACCTGAAAAGTAATAGCATAGATGTCCTTTAAGAGCTGAACATTTTGATATTTGAATGGTTTCTGTTGCTCAAAGTATAGAGGAGTTGAAAGCTTTCAAAAAACGTATGGAAGAATAATAATAACTAGAAAATGCAATTTCTATAGAAATTGCGTGTGATTGCTGAAAGCGAATTTAGATTGCATAACTGGAAGCTGAACACTATTGAAAAATCTAGCAAGATTAAAATCAGCAATGGGTGGAATTGAACCTACACCCTCATGTTTGTAAGACAGACATGCTATGCACTGAGCTAACATGTCACACAGTAATGTCAGGCCAGATTCTGGTATTTAGCCTATCACTTGCATGAAATTGACAAAAAAGCAGTTCAGCTCATTAAGCAGACTGACATCACCTGGACTCCTTCATCCTTCAACTCTCTCTGCCCTAAGTAGGGCTCGAATTCACAACCTTTGGATCTGAAAGGAGTTGAGAAGAACACCTACATGGCTCCTTTGTTGCAGACAGTCTGCATTTACAGGGCTACATTATGTTGAAACGCAACAGACACCTTTCCTACACAAATTTCCCACAAATGGCCAACAGCGGTGGTGGTGGAGTTGCTGTTTATGTGAAAAATCACATTCAAGTATGTGAAATTCAGTACATACATAATGTACCTGACCTTGAATTCATGGTTTTGAAGGTTGAAGCCCCAGTGAGTGCACTGATTGCAGCTGTATACAGACCTCCAGATTACAGTGTGAGATCATTCCTGTCAAACATGGGAAGCCCTTTGGAGGCGCTGGAGATCATAGATCATCACCCCATCATTTTCTGTGGCAATTTCAATGAGGATCTTTTGTCTCACACAAGTAAGCCAATTCTGCAGCTGTTTCAATCAAGGGGATATGCACAACTCATCACTGCTGCAACAACAGAGAACACATTGCTGGACCTCATTTTCATCTCTCAACCACAGCATTGTCTCCATTCTGGTGTCATGAAAACATATCACAGTTATCACAATCCTGTCTACTGTCTAATATCTTCAAACTTTTAAAGATGAACAGTCAGACTTAAAGATAATTCAAGATCAATGTACTAGTGAATCAGGTTTTTTGCATCGTATTAGATATTTGTGTAAAAACTAGTTACACTATCGTTGGAGCTTGACTAATTATGAAAAATAAAAGTGTGTACAACATATAATAATTATGGTAAAGTGGTGTGATTCAAGAGATCGAATAATTTAAATTAACAATGATAAAATGAAATAGAGTATCATAATGATAGAGTTTACCAAATTATGAAAGTAAACAATAATTGGAGAAGCCAAAAAGTAAAACTACAAATACAAATTTCAGAGTATAGGGTTATCCTCTGCGCAGCCAGGCATGAGCACCCCATCCGGCTGACCTAGTCTCTCTGAGGCTGGGATGGGAGGGAGGGTGGACCGGAGGATCCTCACCACTAAACCTTAAAACTTGATGTGACTGTTTTACTATGCTAAAGTTAAACTGATCTGCACAAGTGTTTTGTTGATGAAAAAACAACACACTGCAGGACAACATTTTTATCTCTCAACCACAGCAATATATTGGTTATGGTATGGTGCCAATATATCAGTTTTTATAATTATGAATTCTGAGTGGTATTCTCCAACAGGTCAACTGTTTTATAAGATAAGTACATTACAACTATTTTGCAATGTACCTACCTGATAGCTGATACCTGATAGCTTATCTGGATATTGAATTATGTTAGGGTTTCTGTCATTTTGGGTAACAATATTGTTATTGAGCTTTAACCTTTTTGGCAGGAAAATCGGGGTGGGTCAGGATTGATAAATGTATAGGCCAAAACTGTTTCACATTTTATACAGTATTTGTGTACAGCTGCTGGTATTTAGAGGAAAGTATGTATTCTGAATGTAACACATGCATTTTGTTATATTGATACCTACCAGGTGATAACCGATACTTTTAATCCCATCTAGTTCTTTACTACCCTCCCCGGCAGGGTGGATGTCCTTGCCCAAGAATATAATTGAGTTTAACTTGACTTTTTGTTAGGTTAGTTGTCCGGGAATGTGACATGCAGTTCTCCTATGTCCTCTGTGTCAATACCTGCCAGTCTTTGCCTCCCCTAATACAGCACTGTGCAGTACTGGAGCACTTCATAACAGTCACAGACCAAATACTGCAACACCAGTTTAACTGTCTGAACCATGACTTCCTGGAGCACACATAAGCATGTTCTAACTTCTGCTAGTTCCAATCTTTTTTCAAGGCTGTCTGGTCATCAGACACTGGATCTGTTTATAACCGAGACATCATGCTGCCATGGACCAGATGTTACACCTCTCAGGTCACACGAGACATGTTTTCCCTCTGTCAGTGCCGACGTTTTCTCACAAAAGAACATGAGGTATTAAGTTATTTTATTTTTAATTTAAATTGTGGTATGTTGGCAGTACATATTAATGTTCATTACTGATTGAGCAATAATTCTTCAGGTATTGATTATTTTATTGTCTGTCACATTGTCTAATTGTAATTCATTTCTTACATCAGGTATTTCCTACTGTAGTCTCCCCATTTCACACTGGAGGGCTGCTCAGAAACCTACAACAGATAACTGAATGAACTTCATGGGTGTTTGCAGCCTTCCAAAAGTTTCTGTGAAGTGCCGCTGTACAGAAAATTGATTTCTGCCATTCAGTGGTGTTTAAGGTATTTGACTGTTATGTATTATATACATTATAAAGCTGATTTGTTGAATCATCTTCAATTTATTGCAACAATATACTCTTTTCTTCTGTCATTACCAGCTCCATCTTGCTGCTTCCACATCACTGTTTGTACATCAACTGCTGCACACAATAGCAATTACTATTGACCCTTTCACAAGTGATCAGCCACACTGCTGCGGGAAACAAATTGTCACAGAACAGTCGTGATATTCAGGGTGACACTGCCTCCTTGATGCAGAGGAGTTCCTCCCTAAATTAGTTGTAAAGATAATTAGATCTGTGTTTTACTAACCAACTAACAGAGACACTTTGACATTACTGTTTGTGCAAGTTATTTCAAATTATAACTGTAAAAATGTCTATAAGAATGTCATATTTAAAGTTTCTTATTGTTTTTCTTTTTAGGGCTCCTCCATAACATTACTGTGATGCTGCCAACACATGAAATACTGAACAGATAATCGGAAACTGCAGTTCTACAGCCACTGAGAATGTAAAACGTCATATGACAACAGCCCTTCACATCTTAATTAAGGCACTGTGTTCTGGTTATAATGTTGTTTCCATTCAACAATGGACAGTTACAACAAGCAGCAACATGAGAGAATATACTGCCAACCCATGGACAAAATTATTGCTTCTCTGAAGAAGAGGTGATGTTAACATTTATTGATCCTGACCTCATAGGATCCAAACACCTATGTTTGCTTTGTATTTTATGACAATTTAACTCTTGTTTCATGTCTTTGTTTTATTTTCCCTGATGTATGTTTCATATTCTTTGCTTAACTATCACCCATTTAGCTCATTTCTATACTTAGCCTTGGACTAATCTAAACTGCAGTATGTAGAAACCAGGTATGTTTATACAGTACACACACACACACACACACACATACACACATGTATGTTGTTGTATGTTTTTGTGTTTTTCTGTGTACAACAAGCTTGTAACTAAGTGCTAATAACCAATCTCCCGAGTGGGATTAATAAAATTGTTTTGAATTAGAATTTTGAATTTGAATATGATGATTATTGGTTATGAAGTTGAAAAACCACATCCTCTTGCACTGCAAGGACTTCAACTTATGATTGTGAATCAACAAGACAAAAATTAATGTTTGCAAAAAAGTAGGACATAACATGAATTCAAACTCCAATTACAACAATGCTGTTGTCAGGGTCGTCTTTGTCTACCAAGATAAAAGTTGTCCATTAGGGGATTGAACTAACCATCTACTGTTCATAAAGCAGCATTGTTAACCACTGAGCTAACACAACTAACAGTTGATAGTACCATTATCCAATTTTCATCTTTAGACCTTTAATTGTACACAGTTGGCCACAAGCCCTCAGGAAAGAGTTACATCTTGGAGTTTTGACAATGACTGCAAAGCTGAGGTTATCAAAAAAAAACAACTACTAATTGCTGTTAGTGATGGGGACAGTGTAACGAAAGTAACTCTCTTCGAGGAATTTGCTGGCAGGGTGGCTGAAGGCAATTCTTACATAATGAGGAGTTACAGCCTTAGGGATTAACTGCCACAGTTCTACATCAGTGCCGAAAGAAGTCACACTTTTGTTATCCAAATCTTTATTATAGTGTGATTGCTTCCAGCAATCACACATTGTTCTTCTGTCTTCCGTACGTATTTTGCCGCGTTTCAACTGCTGCATACTTTGTGCTATAAAAACCATTCAACTGTCAATCTGTGCAACCCATTCAGCAGATATGTGCTTTTATTTTTCTGAAATGTAACATGTTTCAGCAATTTTATATAATTTCTTAAAACATTAAAATTTATAATGGCAGTCTATGGGACGAACTGTCCGACTGAGTTGGAAACTTGGTCACTTTGACACTCAACTGCTCGGATGTCCCTTATCGTACGACGCCATTCAAACTGTAAAACGTTCACAAAACTGAACTTTCAAATTTATGACTTTATCAGCTTGTTTAGTGATATCTTTTGTAGTTTTTCAGCAATTTAAGCCTAAAGTCAGGGGTGTTTCAGATTTTTTTTTTCAGGTCTCACCAGTGTGTCATGTGATCAGGCACAGTGGAGAGCACAGATAATTTTATACCAGAAATGTTTTTCTAAACTGCTGTCACTCCCACAATTTTAACTCCTCAAGCACATATCTTGTCTCAGTATGTTGCCATAAGCCTCCCCTCTCTTAAAATGTAAGTACATTTCACATAGGACTTATAGTTTTTGAGATCTGAACCTTAATTGATAGAGAGTCCCTGTCATGTTCTTATTGACTGCAATACAGTCTGCAGGATGTGTGTCTTCTCTCACTGCAGTTCCTTAAACTTACTGATTCTCTCTTCCTTCAAACACTTTTTACACATATCATTCATTCTCATGTTAAACTAGTCTTGCTTTCACTAAGGTACAAATCTCTGGGCTTCAAGCTCTAGTTTGAGACAAATACATTCTCCTCATCAAAATGGAGATTGTTTCCTCTCATTTTTGTGGATGTCTGTTGGCTCAGTGGTTTAGAACACTGTTCTCTGATGAGTTTCAATTTAGATGACAGTTGCTTTCCATCTTTATCATGTACTGTAAGTCAATTCCCCTTTAGCTTATATTAACAGTATTACCTAAAATGTGGATTGCTATTCATGTTAAATACATCTTTTCAAATCCTACAGATCCTGTCTGGGTAGTTCAGTGGTTTAAGCTCATGTTACTTCTTCACTGCTTTTAGATGCAAAGGTTGTGAGTTCGAGCCCTGCTTAGAGCAGAGCTCAGTAGAGTTGAAGGATGAAGGAGTCCAGGTGATGTCAATCTGCTTAATGAGCTGAGCTGAACTGCTTTTTTGTCAATTTCATGCAAGTGACAGGCTAAATACCAGAATCTGTCCTGATATTAGTGTGTGATATGTTAGCTCTGTGCATAGCATGTCTGTCTTACAAACATGAGGGTGTAGGTTCAATTCCACCCATTGCTGATTTTAATCTTGCTAGATTTTTCAATAGTGTTCAGCTTCCGGTTATGCAATCTAAATTCACTTTCAGCAATCACACGCAATTTCTACAGAAATTGCATTTTCTAGTTATTCTTATTCTTCTGTACGTTTTTTGAAAGCTTTCAACTCCTCTATACTTTGAGAGACAGAAACCATTCAAATATCAAAATGTTCAGCTCTTAAGGGACAGGTGTGCTATTACTTTTCAGCTTTCTATCATAATCCATTGATTTTATATATATTTTTTTAATATTAAAATATATAATGGAAAGTCTATGGGAGGAATGTTTAAAAGCTAATATTTCAAAAACTAAAAGTGCTAAACTGCTCATATTTGATGTATAGGTGTCCCATCTGGAAATGCTTAACATATTAAAACATTGTACCAATAGCGCCACCATGTGGTCAGTTATTAAATGTTTTATGTTTTGGCTAATAACTCATGAACAATAAGACCTATCAAAAAAATATTTGGTCAGGATATTCCTTGGATGATTCTGATTAGATTGATATAGGCCCTGCCCATTTGCGCCCATAACATTTTTCTGCCATTTTGGTTTTTTTTTTGATAAACACATGTTTTGCTTCTTTTGGCACATATTTCATGTAATCTTTACCAAACTTGGTACATACCATATTT
This sequence comes from Thunnus maccoyii, assembly GCF_910596095.1. Classification (NCBI taxonomy): domain Eukaryota; kingdom Metazoa; phylum Chordata; class Actinopteri; order Scombriformes; family Scombridae; genus Thunnus; species Thunnus maccoyii. Next base: position 1,130,804 of record NC_056533.1, on the reverse strand, counting down.
AGAGGACTTTGTCATTTGTTTACAGATATCACTTACGGTTTGTCTGTTATTGGTTAGCAAAGTTTTGAAGGCGTGGCCTAATGCACTTAATGGTCAATAACTCCTCAATACTGAATCAGATTGCAACCAAATTTAGGGATGTTGTACACAAGGTGACCTTACAGAAGTGTGTAACTCATAAGGTTCATAAGGTTCTGCTCAAAGGGGGCACTAAAGTAACCTCATAACATGATATTTCAGCAATTCTGCTGTCTTTAATGAAATGAAACTCGGTACACAGGTTTTCCATGAGAATCTGCACGACATACTGAATCATGGCACCAATAGCCCCACCTTGTGGTCATAAATAAAACACCGCCATACTACTTATTAACTACCAAATCTCTTAAATGTAACATGCCATGGTAATTACATTGTATTTGTACAGATGGGGATCCTGAACAAGTGTTTAGTATTTTCAGAAATGCTTTGCGATTCCTTTCAGTTTCAGCATTCACACGCATTTTCAGCAGGAAATGCATTTCTAATTTATTTATTTATTTATTTATCATTATTTCGCCATTTTTTTTGTAGTCTAACTAGTCCTACACGATTTGTTGTATCAACTTCATTTCAATGTCAAAATATACATCCTCATAAGGAGATGTGTGTTATTACTTTTCTCATCTCTAACTTATTCCAATGATTTTATATAATGATTTTATATAATGGCAGCAGCAGCAACTGTGTCTGGTGGTTTGCAGCTCCCACACGCAATTTCTTTAGAAATTGCAGAATTGCAATGTGTGTGATTCTTCTAACTCTTTATTGTGTAAAGAGTTAAGTACTCAGTAGAGTTGAAGGATGAAGGAGTCCAGGTAATGTCAATCTGCTTAATCAGACTGCTACTGATACATTTCATGCAATTAACAGAGTAAACACCAGAATCTGGCCTGGCATTGCTGTGTGATATGTTAGCTTGGTGCATAGGATGTCTGTCTTACAAACATGTGGGTGTAGGTTCAATTCCATCCATTGCTGATTTTAATCTTGCTAGATTTTTCAATAGTGTTCAGCTTCCAGTTATGCAATCTGAATCCGCTTTCAGCAATCAAATATAATTTCTACAGAAATTGCATTTTCTAGTTTATTAGTGTGAATGCTTTCAGCATCTCATAACATTTACTAGCTTAGTAAATGTTATGAGACTGAATTAATCAATTGGCCATCTTTTACCCTTACCCCAGGGTGGTTCCCTCTTATTAATTCTTATTGATAGTTTCTGTTGATATCAATGATTATCTTTGATAATCATTATGATAGCAAAACATGCAGCCAAGACCCAACAAATAGCTTCATTGAATTATCCTGAAACTTGTCACTCATCATATATTCTGTACAGTAATGCAACATTTTTTAATAATTAATATTTCATGAAAAGAAAATTGTCTCTTGGACATCTCTGGAAGACATGGCAAGTCACGGATTTAAGACTAGAACGCACCCCATGAACATCCACCTTTTGATATCTACCTGTCAGATAGGATAGAACCCATTTTATTGCTGTTTCATTGAAAAGAGGAAATCCCAAGACAGAAAAACGTTATGATCTACATAGTATCAATTCCTGGTGAAGTAGGATGAATTTAAGTCAAATCTATCCTCTGTGGGTGATGAATATTCATACCTGTTTCTTGGCAATGTGTCCGTTTTCAAGATCATGCAGCTCTGAGCCAAGGTGAAGGATGGGGAGATGGACTGATTTAGCAACATCTCCATTCTTAGACCCTACTGCCAGTGGTGGAACAACACTTTATAAATACACTTTATGTGGGTCTTTAATTTAATTTGTCATCAATCTATATATATTCTGTGTGTGTTGCATTACATTTGGATATATGAATAATAACTACAACAGAGGATATGCAAAAAAAGAAAAAAAAAAGTTTTTAACACAACTTTCATGTTTGAAAGATTTAAAGGGCTTCCATGGTTCTGTACTTATCCATCTTGCTGCCATGTTAATCATTAGTTGGGAGTGTCATTAAAGGGCTAAATTGGTTTTAGCTTGACATTGAGTACCTGCACTTTGTTTGCTGTCAGTATAAACACCCAACCTAAACCACACAGGGATAAAGCTGGCTCTAAACCTACTTTAAGCCAACATACCTACTTGTTGCACTGTTTAAAGCTGATATCAGTCTAGAGGAGTTAAAATCATAGTTAATATCACAGTAAAAGGTATTAGCCTGAAGGAAATTACATGATTGTAAATCACATATTGTAAACTAAAGGCACATTTTTATATTTAAAATATTTGTGTGTTTGCCACAGAAAATTTCTAATTCATGGTTGTAGCTTTTGGAATGTCTGTTTACTGCAGTAAAAGCTGAAGATATGAAATGAGGTCAAGTTGTACCTGAAGTTGAAGCACAGGGAAAAAAAAAGTGACAGTTAAAATGGAAGCGTTGAAGTTTAAGGGTTGAATGAAGGCGGAAGGGACAATTTATGTCTAAGCTATGCATTGAACCTGAAGTATGAAGTTGCTGAAGTGAAAGTGCTGAATACAGAGTGAGTTGAAATTCAAGCACTAAAATGAGTCAAACTGAGGGGGCCAAAAGGAGTTGATGTTTAAGAACTGAAAGAAATTGAAATGTTGTGTTGTTGAATTGAAGTCCTGAAAGGATTTGGTGTCAGTTTAACTGTAAAATAGTGTTATTTGAAGTGTAAGCAGTGAAAGTAGTTGAAGTGTTAGCTTAAGTATAAGCACTGAAAGCAGTTAAATTATCACAAGGTTTAAGCACTAAAAGGAATTGAAAATGTCAGTTCATGAGTAAAAATTAGTTTAAGAGACAAATGAAGAGTCAGATGATGTGTTGCTCCTAGAAATTATGCTCATATATTAGTCGTATATGAACATAATTTCTAGTAGAATTGCTGCAGAAAAAACATTTTGATAGAAACATAATGCTGGCTGACGTTTTCTCTCAACATAATGAGAAAGTGTAGTTAATTAGCATATTTGGGAAGTTACAAAAGTGTTGATACTGAACGTATGCCTGAAATGTTCAGCGACAACATTTAATTTTTGTTCTTTCTGCCAAAATATTTGATCTTTGTAGGAGAATTTCTTGGGAATTGAAGTTCTCTGAAGAATTAAAAACACAGTGATGAATCTTTCTCTTTACTCTTACATGCCAGCATGGAGAAGGGCACACAGCTGTTCTCCTGGACAACCAAACAGTCTCAGCTTAAATACAGTATGTCCTAGTAGGAATTTGACAGAGAGAGGGTAATAAAGTAATAAAGTAACAATGTCATAAAATAATAAAGCACATAGCCTTACCAATGAACAATGCAAAACTCTTGATGACCTCCAAACAAATTTGACACAGTCAATTCTACTACCAGGTGTCTCTAACAAGATTCATTGTACAGATGTCCTTCAGCTGTCTACAAAAGTTAAGGCACATACTTTGATACAATAAATTCCTTACATCTTGAAGTACAATATCAGCTTGTAGTAGCAACAAAATTATTAAACTTTTTATGGTTGTGTTTAGACTCTGGCAGCACTTGGTGAAGGCTAACGAAAGATGGTCTTGGTTTAATACATAAAAAAGTCTGCAGTGGCTTGAAGCACAACATGTTCATTAACATGTAGGCAAACCACAATCTTTCACTAACCTGAACCAAAGTTCTTTTGCTGTCTAAACCTAAACATATGCAGGACTCAGGATGTGCATCACATTCTCTAGTGCTACAGTCCTGCTTCTTGTATGTCCAATGTCCACCCCAACCTCCTCCCTGCGACATCAGTGCAATATATAAATGTAGCACTTAATTAATTCGAAAAAACTTTACCTTTGATCATAATCCAGGCAGTGATTAGGATTAATGCATGACAGTTAGGAAAACAGTCTAGTAGTGTATGAACTTAATTTCTAGGAGACAGGGTTGTTTAAGGATCTGAAGGATCAGTTGCTGTGCAGAAGTGCAGAAAACAGAAGAAATTTATCACAGTTATGATATCACTCCTTGGAAGTGCAACAGGCAGAAATGTCCAGCAGGTAATAACACCCACCAGTAACTGTTAGTACAAATAACAGTTTATAAAGAAAATGTAATGTTTGAAAAGGTTTTTTTTCTGGAGTTCATAGTTTATCCACCAATTTGCCTATATACTGTGCCTAAATTGTGTTCTTGTAAAAGCCTATCAAATGACATTCAACAGTTAACATCATTTCCCTCTTGCCTCTTCATTTGCTGGAAGGTTTGTTTTATGGGAGAACTTGCTTTTGTACTTTATCAGGAACACAGTACAAACAAGGTTATTAGATCCCTTGAGGGCAGGGAGTAAAAAGCTTGTGTGTTGTGGCAATCAGCTAGCCTACCTCTACTTCCTGGAGGGGAGAAAAAACCCTTCTCAGGTAATAGTGGCTGTTCTGGGTGTGACCCTAAAGAATGTCAAACAAAGAGAGTGTGGCTGGCTGCCTGTCGTAGCAGGGGAATAGAGGATTTTACCATCTGTGTTTCATTCACCATTTCCCACAGCAAACAGCAGGCAGCCAAGGTGGAAACAGTCCTTATCTGCTCTATCTGGGGGCACTGACAGTGAAGGTAAGCCTGTGTTTTCCTGTGACCTTGGAGTGTGATTAATGAGCCCTCACCTTGTTTTTAGCTTGAATGAGTGACAGAGTGAGAGTTTTTAGCTTTCCGTTCGGGTGTAAATTTATCTCCAGTGTTGATGATAGAGGTCAAAGACTGCCAAAGGGGGGGGGGGGGGGGGGGGGGGGGTTTAATCCAAAAAGATGCTACAGTTAGCAGTTAGTGAAGTTTGCTCTCAGTCTCTGTGAGCTTTGTCATGGCTGAGTTGGGATGAATGAAGTCCCTGTTCTCAGGGAAAGATCAACACAAAGATCCAGTGAGATCCACAATGTGTGGTCTACCCAAGAAATCAAAAGGTTTGGTTTTAAAATTAGTTGTGCATTTCAGATGTTTGAGAACAGTTTACCATCTCGGTTTGAAAGTTTGAAGGACCTGTATTGTTAGGTAAGCTTTGTAGGGCCAGCAACTATGTAAAGGTGGAATGACAAGTACTTTGACTAGAGCCCAATCTTTGTTAATGTCACTCAAAGCACTAACCAAACAGTTAAGGCACAAGTCAAGAACTGTGTTTTTAAGGTGTATATGTAAAGCCCGAGGTCATGAGAAACCTATCTGAGCTTTTTTATTGATGACTGATGATTCTGAGGTTTTATTTGTCATTGCTTACTTTACTTCAATGAAAAACTATCCACTAAGTGTCCTTCATGTTGGACATATGACAGCTGATGGCTGTAGTTACTTTGCAGATCAAAAAGTCAATTTCATTTACATTTATAAAGTAATGTTTTTTTTACTTTCAAGTAAACTTATTCATGCAATACTTCTACTTGCAATTGAATATTTTAAACTTTTGAGTCATTGCTATGTATGTTTACTTAAAGGTCCACTTCTGTGCCCAACACATCTCACTGTTGATGTTTTGAGTCAGACAGAGTGTTGTCTGTCCAACATGCGGGCTGAACAGGTTTTTTTGGTTTGGAGTAGAAATGCTTATACTGTAATGTGGCCACAAAAATCCTTCCATCAGGATGAGCTACTGCTGAAAAGAACTAGATTTCTTATCAGCTTGTGTCAGCCCAGTACCTCTATGTTACTTTACTTCCAAACTGAACACACACACACCACATATTGACTCCATTTTTAACTGCTTTGTACTGTGATGTGTTGCTAGGCTGCAACCCAGGATTTTATTGTCCATTTTTTTCTTTTCCCTCTCTCCACTTCTCTTTCTCTGTCTGTTGGTCTCTCTGTCTTTGTGTGAGAGAAAGGGTTGTTAAACTAGGCGTGGAAGTGGTCTTGACAATAAGGGAGGGATCACTGAGTCAATATTTGTTTTGGAAATAGAACTTTATGTACACTACAGTAACTGTAGCAACTGTGATCGCTGGCTGCTTGCTTGTTTTTTGTTGTAGCTTCTTTGTAAAATCTTATCTTATCTCCATCTATCTCATAAAACTAACTCATAGTTAAACATTCGGATAGTAATTTCTCAGTATGGTGTAATAATTTATAATTATTAAAAGAAAAGAGAAAGAAAAGAGAGAATCGTGGATGAGGGAAATGGATGAAGTGTCCAAAGATTGCAGCATTTCCTGATGGACGTTAACCTTGTTGACACATTTGGTGTTAAAGGGCTTATGCCTTGGATATCAGTTCATTACCTCCTTGTTTCTGGACAATTTGTCCTGTCCAAGATATTAGCTGCATTTCCATTGGTAGTTAATCTACTGTAACATACTCCCTTGTGTTTCTGTGACCTGGTGGCTCTGTTAGGGTGGAGGATGTTTGACATGTTGTATGAGTGGTTCTGGTGGGACAGAATCTGGCTGCCAGTGAATCTGACATGGATAGACCTGGAGGACAGGGAGGGCCGTGTCTATGCCAAAGCCTCACATCTCTATGTCACCATCCCCTGCGCCTTTGCCTTCTTGCTCATCAGATACCTGTTTGAAAGGTAAGATCCTCATGCTGTGCACCTACTCTCCCCATGGTTATACTGTACCGATAGTATATCACTCACTCTGTTGTAGAATTGGACAGTATATTACCATTTAAAGGATACATCTGGTGATATTCTGTACTTTCCTTATTATAAGGAAGTCCCATGTTTAGACTCAAACCAACAATGAATTGATCAACTAACAAGTATTGTGTGTGTATTCAAAGCCTGATATAGCTTATTCCTTTGTGTCATAGAGACCCATTGTTGTTCACCAACTATTAAAACACATAAATGAACCACACTGTTGCACTGGGTGACATGTTCCTTCTTTACCATGAACACAGACACACTGTAGTTTATTTTGACTCAATCCCACACACACTGTCCTGCTGCCAGAAAAATTCACTAGAACACCAAATATTTTGAGATGGACTAACATGTTGGTTTTGGTCTTTTCAAGGGATTTGCTGAAAATGACAAAAATGTGGAATATCTCCAGCCCCAGTTCTTAAATACAACATAAATTACCATAAATTATCAAAGAATTTCAATCAAAAGAAGAGTGTAGCATTTTTGGTAAATAGGTTTGTTTCTACTGTGAAATAAGATGAGAAGATGGATTTCAGTTTCATATCTATGGGTGCTGTCAACCCTGTCGCCTAAAAGTTACATTATGTACAACAGCATTAGCAAATACATTTAGTTAGAAGCATAATACTACCACAGTATCTTGATTATTTTCAAGAATTTCAGTTCAACACTCCCTCTAGAATTCTTGTATATTTTACATTTTTGAATGCAAGTTATGCAGGTTTATATTTTTGATGTATGTTTTCCATCAGTTCCTGGCAGGCTTGGGTTTCCATTCATTCTGTATGGTGTGAACATTTAACAGACTCTCAAAACTTTACACTTTAAGTTACTTCAAGTCTAAATTCATTATTGTTAAAGTGATTATCTTTGCCAAGTGATGCATCTTAAGTGCAGATTAATTTGAAAGTCTGCACCAGATATACAATGAATCCATGGATGCCTGGAACAACAGAAATATCCTAGATTTCTAAGACTCTGTCTTATGGTTTGAAAAATGATGTTGTGACAAAAAGTAGAAGGGTTTTATGGTACAACACAGAAAATGGCTGTTATGGTCCTTTACTGTAAAACCCACTAGACTGCTGCTTACCACTATCACTACTACTAATAACAATAATAATAGTGAAAAATAAATAAATAGAAAATAGTTCTATTATTTATTGTTTATCAATCAAACTGCATCTCATTCTTTAATATACTGTGTCCTGAAGTCCTCCTCATGGTTAGGTAGAGTATGTATCCAGTTAGAACTGAAGCCTTTGTGTGTGTGCCAGTTGGATAGCAACACCACTTGCAGTCTCTGCTGGGATCAAGCAAAGAGTCCATCTGAAAGCAGAAACCCACCCCATCCTGGAACTGTACTACACTGCTAAGTGCAGATATCCTGCTCAGGTAAGCAAAGTCCCACTCAAATATCAGTCCTATGACTCGTGACAGTTTGAATATCTGTACCACTGACACATTACTGTTAACTACATGGCAAAATGAAACTACACTGTTCATATCTCAGTTCAAAATGTCAGTTGTTTTACAACCTAATTTTTATAGTTTTTCCCAGAATACCTATCACTTATTGGTAACATTATATATAATGTACTCTGCTTTACTGCGGACACCTGCAGACCTGACATCTCTGCTAGACACAGTTTTACCACATATATGTCAGGGGAACCAAATGAGCTATCAGACAGATTTCCAGAACTAATTACTGGTTCAAACATGAGCTCAGACCAGTTTTCCATTGCTGTGGAAGAATATCAGGTGCATTATCTTTGGGTTTCACTCCTTTATAAGTGGTTAGGATAACTGTATTAAAGTGTTTTTGATTTGTTTTAAACCTGTTGGATTATCTGATGCTGCTTGTGCTATTGGACTCTGGGGTAGTGAAAATGTTCATAACTGACAGCCAAAACCATGAAAACAAGCTGAATCATTTGTCTCCTACTGTAGATTGAACAGACTGAACACAATACAACTACAGAGTTAATTAACTCAATGTACAGTATGAATCTATATCACTCCATTACACGGCCAAGAATAACAACACATAGTACTACACTGATTGACAATATATTTACCAACGTTATTGATAAGAAAGTAGTAAGTGAACCACTTATAAATGACACAAGTGACCATATGCCGGTCTTTGCAGTCATTCAGAGCTGTATTAGTACCAACAAGGACATTTAAACTTAAAACCCAATTAGACACAAAACACAAGGTGCAATTAACTCTTTTGAAGACCTAATGAAACAAGACTGGAATAAAGTCTGTGTGGAAGATGTAAATGAAGCCTCTGAGACATTTTTGTCTATAACAACCACTCTCTACAAAAATGTATCCTCTAGTAACCAAAGTAGTAAAACAGAAATTTGCTGAAAAAGCGTGGCTGACTAAGGGAATGCAAGAAGACAAAATCATTATAAAAAGAATGTTTAAGGAAAAGAACAAAGCAGAACACACATACAAAACATATAAAAACAAACTGACAAGTATTATGAGACATTCCCAGCTAGTCACATACCGAAGCTTGGTCAGGACCCCATGGCATCACTTTTTAATGTACTGGATACCCCTTTAGCATCATTTTTCAACATGCAGTATCACGGCAGTCACTGTCAAAAAATAATTATATTTTATGTGTGACAACACTGTAGTTAAGGTCTTGTTAGGTTTAGGCAGACTTTGGTTAGGGTTGGGGAAAGCTCATGGTTTGGGTTAAAATAAAAAATAAAATAAAAATGGCAAGGTCGTCTCAAACCAGCTCTCAGATTTCCAACTTTCTGTCAACAACGTTGCAAGCCATCCACCAACCCCTCCACCTCCTAATGAGAAAGTCACCTTATATAGATGTCATGTGAAGTACGTCACTTCAGAAATGTTGATGTTACATATTACAGTTGTTGAAATGTAGATATTCAATGTATCTGTGGTTTGCAGAAATGTACAATGCCAACGTTTTATTCTGGCGACCAGGCTGAAATTTGTCATCTTGTATAGACGTCATCAGTCTCATGGCATCTATTTCAGATGTTGTTGGAGTTCAACAGAAGTGTATCAGACTACCCTTCACATTGAACAATGACGCTAAAGGGGTGCCCAGTGCAGTAAGAAGTGACGCCATGGGGTCCTGACCAAGCCTCAGTATGTTACCAGTATGGCAAGTTGGGAGAATGAGAGTGAGAATGGGCTGTATGAGAAGCAACAAAAGGGATTATTACAGTAAATTACTGGAGGACAACAGAAATAATATTAAAAAATACATGGAAAGTATTGATTGACATTATTAAAAATGGAATTGGAAAAACAAGATACCCAACCTATTTCCTGACAAAGAAAAATACAACTATTAACAATATGGATTTATTTGCAGATTAATCTAATGACTTCTTTGTCAATGTTGGTCCTGGTTTGGCTAAGGAGATTGCAAAGACTGGTACTAGAGATGATGTGGAAAGTAAAACTATTGATTATTGATATTGTTAAAACATTTAAGAATAAGAAGTCTACAGACTGGAATGGAATTGATATGTCTATGGTTAAAAATATTATTGAGTTTGTAGTGAAACTTCTTACACAAATTTGTAATCAGTCTCTCCAAACACTGTATTTCCATGCAAAATGAAAACAGCTGAAGTCATACCTATATATAAGGCTGGAGACAGACATGTACTCTCTAAATACAGACCTGTTTCTTTACTTGCATAGTTCTGTAAAATACTGGAAAAAACATTCTATAAAAAGGTAAGATACATTTATCACAAAACATAATAGACTTTGTGAACAGCAATATGGGTTTAGACCTAGTAGGACAATTTAATTTGCACTCATAGAATTTGTGGAGGAAATATCAACTGTAATAGAAAATAAAGAATATGCAGTGGATAAAGAATATTGGATCCTAAAAACACATTTGATACTGTTGACCATGACTTAGTATTGAAGAAATTACAAAGATATGGAATTAGAGGGGTAGCACTCTCTTGGTTAAGCAGTTACCAGGAGAATAGGTATCAGTATGTGCAAATAAAGGGTTTAGTGTTGGGACCATTGTTGTTTATTTTGAACATAAATAATATAAGTGAAGTTTCTAAAATATTAAAAACTATATTATTTGCAGATGATACAAATGTATTTTGTTGTGGTAAGAATTTGGAACAACTTTTGGATACAGTAGGAAAATAATTGGAAATGCTAAACAGTTGGTTTGATTCTAACAAACTGACGCCGAATTTAAGTAAAACTAAATTTATAATCTTTGGGAAGCATTCAACTAAGTCAAGCAGGAAACTCATGATAAATGAGTGTCTGAAATTAAATTTCTTGGAGTGATAATAGATAATAAATTATGTTGGAAGCCACATATAAATTATATCAAAGCTAAAATATCAAACTGCAATACTGTAAAATTTGAGATTTGAGAATTTAAGATTTGGTCGACTTTAAAACAGTATATAAATCGTACAAAGTTAAAATTCAGTTATTACCTGAAAGTATCCAAAAGTCGTTTCAAATGAGAGAAGATCAACAAAACTTGAGGGGAATTTGCATGTTCAAAAAACAATTAGTGAGGACTAATGTAAAATATCATTGTATTACAGTCAAATGAGTTAATTTATGGAACAGCTGTAGTAAGAACTGAAAACATGTAAAACATTTAGTAAGTTTAAACGAACGTTTAAAAACAACATATTGAACAAACATGAAATACAGAGTACAGGATATGTAAGTTGTTTTAGATATATATTGTTTTGTTTGTCCTGTTCTGATTGTTTTGTCTTGATTGTTTTGTTTTTGTTTGTTTTGATTGTTTTGTTTTGTTTTTAATTGTTTTCTTTTTTGTCTTGTTTTGTTTTTGTTGTTTGAAGTTACCTTTCGAGATCTAACTTTTTTCAGACTGCAGAAAAACTTTAAGTTGGGTTATTGAGCCGTGCTGAGCTGCTATATTTAAGGTTCTGTCTCTTCTTTTTTGTGTGCTTATGTTGTGCCCTTAAAACAGGGAAAATAGTGAGGGAAGAGGGATGAAGAAACCCGCACACTTCTCTTGTTTTCACTCGTTTGCACTGAGTCTTAATTATGTACAGTACAACCAAATTCACACATTTTCTCAGTATGGATATATTCAGTCTCAGGACCACAGTTTCCACAACTAAGTTATCCTCTGTTTTTTTCTAAATAATGTAAATTGTATTTTTAACCAACATAGACTGTAACTTAAATGAAATACATTTACCTTTTTAACTTTCATATTTTACCTAACACATGAACTGACTCCTTACAGCAATAAAATAATGTTTTTAAGAATCTCATAGAAGATATCTCAGTGACAAGCTCAAATGCAGAAAATGGCGGAACAACAGTTCGACGCTAGAGGGAGACAATAGCAGTAGCTAGCTTACATGGTGACGGAGTTAGCCAGAAACTCTTTAACAACATAAAAGTACAAAATTCACCTCTCTCACTCACAATGAACAACAATGACAAATAACAAGTATCAACAATCTGTGTCACCAAGTTTATAGTGCTTTGTGTACGGTAATTACCTTAAAACAGGGAAAATAGTGAGGGAAGAGGGATGAAGAAACTCACACACTTCCCTGCAATTCCCCCTACAGAAGCCCTGAGGCATTATCAATAGATCGACGCACAATCAACCCAGAAATAGAAAACACATTACCTGTTTGTACTGTTTACACTCTGGCTGGATATTCTCCACAGTAATAACCTTAGCAACATAACCGAAATAACAATAAAATTATGTGTTAAGAAAATAGAGCACGAGAAATATAATTGCATAACTTTGAAAAGAAATAAAATTATGTTTCTGAAAAATCTAATTATTTTCAAATTCTTAACTACCACACTTAAAAGAGAGAGGAAGAGGTGACTTTCTGTCAAATTGATGGATGAGTTGACCTTTTGACCTTCCGGCCGGACCTTCCGACCCCGCCCCCAAACCAATCATAAAGCGCCACATCATTGAAGTCCTGTCCCTTCCTGTGCATCAATTAGGGAGACAGTGGGTTGTTGTTGCTGATTAGAATTCTTAACATTCTGTATGCAGGTTAAGCACTGATCAGTGGCACAGGTCAGCAACTGCATCTCTACAGGTCTGTAAAGAGAAGAGATCAAAAGGGTGAGGAGTAATGAGTGAACCATACTGTTTTCTTATTTTCTGTGGTTGGTGTTTGAGTTAGAAAAAGCAATTAAGATATTATGTCAGAATAAACACAGGTTTGTAGCTTCAACATCATCAGCCCTGTTCATAGAGGAGTAAATGAGCAAACCATGTTTTTTGTAGCTGGTGTTTGAGTTACAAACAGAAGTAATTAGACTCTGTATGCAGGAAAAACACAGCTCTGTAGCTTCATCATCATCAGCCGTCTATGTAATGGAGTGAAACATATGGTTTGTTGGTAGGTGAAGTCAGGTCAGATGACCGGCTGTAGCCCAACTCTTTTCTTAAAAGATTACAAATGTATACTATTAGGGATATAACACACACACACACACACACACACATATATATATATATATATATATATATACACACACATCAATTTCTCTCAGGCACGTACCATCAACTGAAACAAAACCTTATGGATTGTAGTCTGTGCATATTGAATTAAACATTATCTTATGCCATGATGTACCAAAGCAGACACTACCCTGTCTCTCTCTCTCTCTCACACACACACACACACACACACACACACACACACACACGTATCAATTTCCTCTCACAGACATACCACCAAGTTACCTGATTCAGAAACATAACCTAGCAAAACGTAGTCTCCACATATTGAATCAAACAAAACCTAACAATATCTTATGCCATGATGCACCAAAAGCAGACACTACCCTGTCATACACACACACACACACACACACACACACACACACACACACACACACACACACAGTATAGTTTTTAAATTACTGGAACTTGATCAAACAAGGTGTAAGGTTCCGTGATGCATCTACAATAGACAACCACCCTGACACAACCACCCCATCCCCACACAAACACAGAAGGTAAAGTTTTTAAAACACACAAAAGGTAAAGTTTTTAAAGTTCTGAAAGAGTGAAGGTTAACAGATGGAAAAACAAAAGATTTTTGCATAAATAGTCTTTCAAAAGACGACTAGATAGAAGCCGTCTGAAGAGAGAGACAGAGAGTCATGGAAAACGCCGGTATTTGAACGCGCTTTACAAATTATTATTTTAATTTCTTCTGGTTGTCGTTATTCATCGTTCTAAAAAGCCAATTTCTTACAGAGCAAAATACCTTTGTTCCAGAGAGCCCTTTTGCGTTTGGGTTTACAGATGATTATTGTAAGTATATACATTTTCTACACATTTCACATAATCTGTAATAATTGTATTTTTTGCTTACCTAAAATGAATCAACTTGTGTCTCTGATTGTCGTTTTCTCATAGTTTCGGCGGAAAACTTGGAAGAAATTCGGTGTATTTTGAGCCAAAACTTACCACGCAGTTTTCAAATCACCACCACAGACATCCATCCGATTCCGCCGACTCCTGAGGCCTTAAGGTCGCCCGATACATCTGGGGTAAATCCTTGGGTTGAAGACGGTGTAAACACGCCACCTCCTTCCCCGACCGCAGAAATCTTGCCATCCAGCCCGGGTTTAACTCATCCGGACACAGACGCTGTGAGAGAGGGGACGACACTCAGAGTCTTCAGTCTACATCCCCGGCAGCAGAAGCCGGGGTTTCATCCAGTCCTCCCGGGGAAAGTCGAGCGAGTGAAGGACCTCGCAGAGAAAAAACGGCGAGGTCGAACAACGGACCTTCGAGACCAGTACCTCTGATGAATCGTCATAGAGCCAGGCGCCGAGGACAAAACATCGCAAGTAAGTGTGTTTCTTTATTTTAACTCATTGTGGAAGAAACTTGTTTGAACTCCCCGCTAACTTGAGTGTAAACAGGATGTTACCACGTCATGAAGCAGGTTCGAAACGCAACACAGCGTGCATAACGTTCCATTTTTACAAATGAAATTTGAAGATAAAAACTTTGAACAACATCATATAATATGTAGATTACTTATATTGAACCTACACGTAAAGCTTCATGTTCTATTTCTGATTACTTTATACATTCTGAATAACGTGTACTGTATGTTGTTTTTGCTTCGTACTGTTTGTTATTGTGACCTTATATGTTTTAATTGTAAAGACTACCAATGAAAACGAGCTAAAAGCTAACTCTGATGCAGTATGTCAAATGTTAACATTTATGTTAACACTGCACAAGGTTCTTATAAATACACATACAGCATACATACTAAGTATGATTACTTATATCGGTCATAGATTTAAAGCCTCATATTCTATTTCTGATTACATATATAAGTAGATAACTTACATGATCTATGTATAAAGCTTCATATTCTGTTTACTTACATCGATTGTTTTTTTCTCTGCGTCACACACACACACACACACACACACAAAACTTAACTCTCTCTCTCTCACCAGGAGGACGGTGTCGTCATCATGAAGGGTGTAGAAGAAGCAGCGTGGAGAAGCAGGAACTGATGCAGCAGATGATTGGTTTAATAGGTGAAGTACACCAGATTATGAACCAAATGCTGTCTTTGTGCAACAGGGGGAGAGTGTAATTTTCTGTATGTGTAATTCAAGTGCAATGTACCAGAAAGATCATTTTTCTATGTAACCGGGTGTGACTTTTTTTTTTTTTTTTTATCATGGACAACCAACGTTTGTCAAACCGAAATTTATTGTGTGAAGATAATGAATCAGAGGAAACACTAATGTCAATAAACAAAATC
Source organism: Thunnus maccoyii (assembly GCF_910596095.1). NCBI lineage: Eukaryota > Metazoa > Chordata > Actinopteri > Scombriformes > Scombridae > Thunnus > Thunnus maccoyii. The sequence continues at coordinate 1,115,360 of NC_056533.1, read as the reverse complement.
TCCACCAGTTCTAAAGCTGTTACCTTCTTAGATGCTATCGATAATGCTATTGTATAGAGTCTTAAACCAAATTGACAAAGTTAATGAATCAGAAGAAACACTGTCACCTCTCAGCCCAAACTCTGCTAGTTCTAACATCGATCATCCCTTTCCTGATATCAATAATGCTACCACCAATCTTAATGTCATAAACCAATTTCAAGAGCTAATGAGTCAAATACCCCCCAGATCCGAACCTTCTGAACCCTCGGTGTTAAGCGATGTACAAATTGAAACACAAAATGAATCAGAAACTGTTGATTACTTTGACGCTTTAAACAATGCTGTAAGGTTTTTAGAAAATCAGACAGATTTCCTGCAACACATTGAGTCAGGGCACTCACAACAAAATCAACAATACGGTGGTAACATTACTGAAAATACAGCACAACAGGAAAATTCATCTCCGTCCAGGGTGGTGAGGCGTGATAGATTTAACAACATTGAAATTACTCAGCCTCTCAACATCCTTAGAGATCAAAGTATTGCTAATTATGCTGCATATTATTGCAGTGTGATGAATATCTTAGAGGATGTCAGTCGAAGAGCCTTCCAACATGCTGGGCGACAAGACCTGGTGCAGCTTGAGTCTGCCTAATGGTGCCTCTGTCATTTTGAACGGCGAACCTCATGATCAAAACCAACTCCAGTCTTTCATAGAACACAGTGTACAATCCAACACGGTTGTTAACGTTGACAGTAATCTGATATTGGTAGCTCAGGTCATTAGAAACCGACGAGGTGGCGGTAAAAGAATGTTGGCAAAAACATACACTGAAGTGAAAAATCTGCGGGGTCTGAAAAAGAGAACAAGGTACACTGCTGCTACATACAACCTTTGCCGACGTCAACAGAACATACAGAGAAATTAATATTCTATGATTTTGAGACGTATGTCGACTTGTCAGGCGTACACGTCCCTTTTTTGGTATGTACAAAAATGCTCGAAGGTATAAGATGGAACACTCAGGGTGCGGATTGCACTGAACGCTTTATCATGCATTTCAGGCAACCTTTGTACAGAAAATCAATCTTTATTGCTCACAATGCTAAAGGGTTTGACAGCTACATTGTGATCAAAACCATGCTCGCTCTGAAAATGAAGCCTAGTCTCACCATGCAAGGCAGCAAAGTCATTTGTTTCACACTGATTACGACCACAAGTACATTCTCTCAGCTTTCTCACCATGCGTCTATCGGCCATGCCTAAAGCTTTAGGTTATGCTGATAAAACCAAGGGTTTTTTCCCCCATGGGTTTAGCTCAGAGAATCATTTTTACTACATAGGTCCCTTCCCTCAGCCTGAGGCTTACGGTGTCGGGCAAATGACTAAAGAGGGAAAGACTGAATTTGACACATGGTATGAGACGGTGCATCACGGCATGTTCAGTTTTGAAAAAGAAGCTATCCGTTACTGTCAAAATGATGTGGATATTCTCTCAGAGGCTTGCTGCATTTTCAGAAAAGGCTACATTGATGAAACCAGTGTAGACCCATTCAGCTGCGTCACCATTGCTTCAGCTTGCATGAAAGTGTTTCGCACAAATTTCCTGCCTCCCAATACCCTGGCCGTTCCATCATCCGACAATTATCGCAGGCAATTCAAATTTCAATTTTCAAACGCCAGCAGTCAGTGGTTAGAGTGGGTTGCGCGTACAGAGAACATCTTTATTCAACACGCTTTGAACAAGGGTGAAAAACAGATAGGTTACTATGTAGATGGTTATGCAGAGGTGCAAGGTGTGAAATATGCATGGGAGTTTCTGGGTCGTTTTTACCATGGTTGAAGAGTTGCATGCGGTCTGTGAGGAGAAATTACAGGTTTTACAGTCTGTCCATGGCATCACAGTGATGGTCATGAGAGAGCATCGTTGGGTTGAGATGAAAAAAAAACCCATCAGGGGTTGAAAGAGTTTCTTGAGCATTACAAAGCTCCTCAACCTCTCACCCCGCGATGCTCTGTATGGCAGTAGGACGAGTGCTGTGAGGCTGAGGTATACAGTGGCGCTGGATGAAACTGTACAGTATGTAGATGTGACATCCTTGTATCCCTACGTCAACTGCACATTTCCTTACCCTCTAGGACGCCCTAACATCATCTACACAAATTTCCAAGAGCCTCAAAACTACTTTGGGTTAATCAGGGCCGTTGTCTACCCACCTCGGGGTTTGTTTTTCCCTGTTTTACCTTACAGAACAGCTGCTGGTAAACTGGTGTTCGCCCTGTGTTGTACATGCGCCGAGCTTAATTTTCAGGATGGTTCATGTACACACAACGATGACGCCAGAGCGTTGACAGGTGTTTGGGTCACTCCTGAATTTAACAAGGCCTTGGAGATGGGGTACTGATTAGGTAAGATCACTGAGGTGTGGCACTTTTATCAACAGAGCGATTCTATCTTTGTCAAGTACATGCACACTTTTCTGAAGGGTAAACAGGAAGCTTCAGGTTACCCCCCTGAGGCTACCGATCAGGAAAGTAGAGAAAAGTACATTAATGATTACATGACCAATCAGGGTATTTTGCTGGACGCTGACAAAATTAAATCAAACCTGGCTAAAAGACAAGTGTCTAAACTCTGCTTAAATAGCTTTTTGGGTAAGTTTGCGCAGAGAAGTAGCCTGAATCAGACCGCTCTAATCAGTGACCCTGAAGAATTTTTCAGTTACATGTTTTCAGAAAAGTACAAAATCAAATACTTTTCATTCCTCAATGACACAACGGCTCTCATTCAATGGAGTCACGGTGATCGCTATATCGCACCCCCAAACAAGGTCGATAATGTCTTCATCGCAGCATTCACCACAGCCTATGGCCGTCTAAAATTGTACAGCTATTTGAAGCAAATGCAAGAGCGGGTTCTCTACTACAACACAGACAGTTTGATATATGTCACAAAAGAGGGAGAACCTCGACTCAAATTGGGTAATTACTTGGGGGATTTGACAGACGAATTGGGTGACGATAGCATACAGGACTTTGTGGCTGTGGGTCCTAAAAGTTATGCCTATCAGCCTACAAACAAACGAGTGGTGCTGCGTGTGAAAGGCATTACTCAGACTCGCGAATGTTGCGAACAGGTAAACTTTGATAGCATCAAAGAGCTGGTGGAGGGATATGTGCAAAACCTCACTGCAGAGGGTTTCATTGAAACCCCTCAGCACAACATTGTGCGTGATAAAAAGTGTTTTCTTCTGAAAAACTCATAATTTCAAAAGAAGTTGCGAGTGGTGTTTGACGGTTGCTTCCCACAGGTCAAACCTTGCCTTTTGGATATTAAAAAAAAAAAAAAAAAAAAAATGTCACACTTGGGTGTTGCAGAAGAAATTGATTTTGATCCTAGATTGCAACTACCTTTCTCATGTCAGATTGTGGGTCCGAGTGGTTGTGGAAAAACTTTTTTTGTAAAAAATGTGTTGGAAAATTGTCAAGATGTTTTGTCTCGGATACCTGAAAATATTGTATGGATTTATACTTTGTTTCAACCCATGTATGCTGAACTGCAAAAGAAGAATAAAAAATATTAAATTTATTGAAGGACTACCTGATTCTTTCGAAGATGAAAGCCTGTTTCCTCCTGATCAGAATCATTTGATTATCTTGGACAATGTCATTTTTCAAGCCTCCGACCATCCTGAAGTAGTCAGGATTTTCACACAATACAGGCATCACAAGAACATGAGTTTCATGATGTTGACGCAAAATGTGTTTCACATAGTTGGACCATCAGTTTGAACAGCAATTACCTGGAGTTTAAAAACCTGCGAGACAAGTTGCAGATTAATATCTTAGCTCAACAAATTTTTCCTTCTCAGAAAAGTTTGAAGAAAGTTTTGAAGATGCTACTAAAGATCCTCATGGATATTTAATCATCAACCTCACCCCTACTTGTCCAGAGCAATACAGACTGAGGTCGGGATTGTTACCTGCTCAGTGGCCGGTCGTCTATCTACCCATATCAAGATCTACCTAATTCGACATGTCAGCACGGATAAAAAGAAACGCTCCTTTATTGCAAGCTTTGTATTATGCTACACCTCGGAGACGTAAAGATATTCTTAGTCATTGCTCCTCAGACTTTCTTCAGTCTCTGTGCGAATTCTCTCTGAATGTTTTAAGGGGCAATATACTCCTGTTAGCAAGTTAATATAACAAACTCAAAAGACAAAAGAAAATTATCAAATTGTTGACGGATAAAAAAAAACAGCCTAAAAAGCAAACACAAGGCTCTGATGAAACAATCTGGAGGGTTTCTTCTACCACTACCGCTTTCAGCGGTTGTTCCTATCGTCGGACAACTCATAGGAGGACTCATTAATAAAAACTAAAAAAGAAATGGCACAGAGGGCTAGTCAAAAGATGTTGACGCCTGGTGACGCCTCAACAGTTTAATCGTATGAGTCAGACAGTTTTGGTCGCTCAGACTCCATCTGTGAGATGTACGGCGGAAAATGATTTAGATGTGAAAATGAAGGCTATATTAAACAAACCGGGGTTGAATCCTTATGAAAAAAATAAAAAATACAACACTCTGCTGCAAAGATACCTAACCCTGATCAAACAAGGGGAGAAGGTAGCTCTGACTGTTGCTAAAGACTCTGACGACAGAAATAGAACCTTGGCTCAAAATGAAGAACAAGAAGAGGAAAGAAGAAGAAGCAGCCAGGATGAAATGGCATATGATGAGTTACAAAACCTTCCTCCTCGCGATCGTAAAAATGCTCAGTATATCATGAATAAATTAGCCAAAAGCGAGGACGGGTGGATGTCGAAGGGAGAGTTTATTTATAAGGGAAAAGCGATAAAAGGATCACACATGATTGACTTGTTTAAAAATCTATCCGCTTCTTATAAAAAAAAAATCACAGACCCTACCTCCTAAGGGTTGAACAGGTTTTTTAAATACTCTATCAGAACTCAACATCCCTCTAACTTCGGTGACTAACCCCCAAGCTCAAGAGGAATATCGTCGGCTTAAAACTGAGGGATTGTATGAAGGAAAAGATGAAGTTGAAGAGGAAGTCACGCCGGCAAAGGCAATGAAAAGAAAACGGAAAAAAATCATTTTATCCCCACGCTGGATTGAATTTGAATGAATTTAATGAAATAATGAAAGATTCGTACAACGATATGGTCTTTAGTCCGTCTTTTTTTCTCTTTCACACACGTTATTAAAAGTGGTAACAATCTTTGAACATTTCTAAAGAACAGACGGTGTGGTGGAAAGAATCAGCTCTTTGATTCCTTATACAACATTGATATTTTTCATTTTTAATCACATCATCATGATGACGTCAGTAAAGGTAACTGGTCAGAGGCCCACACACCACAAAATGCATCACCCAATAAATGACGCATGAGACCTTCCAATTTGTGATTATTCATTTTCTCAGTAATAATCCACCAACACTTGTCGTTTTGAGTTGATCTCTAAAATAAATTCGTAACAAGCGTAAACAATAATGGTGGTCGTATGAGGTAGGGGTACTCTAAATCTCATCTCCAGTCTTAAACTTCCGTTGGAAATGAGGGACAAGGCGTCAGCGTCTTCGCCGGCGTTGAGATTGAACGCAAACAAGGAGTATTCCTGTTCAAATTCCTCTCTGTTGATACTCAGAGGTAAATCTTTCAGGTGTCTCCCTGTAGCTGTAAACATATTATAAAATTCTCTGAAGGATACCCCCTGGTTAAATTGTGGCTGGAAAACTTTGGCAGGAACCTGTCTGCCATCCTGACACAAAGCCAGGTATTCCACATCGTTATGGATAAAATTGAAGGGGGACAGATCTCTTCTCCCCGTAAAGGCTTCGTGGTTCACCATACCTAAAACAATGTATTTAGGTATCGTTTCCAAGAAGAGATTCTCTTGGTTACATATTCGTGAATTTTCAGGGATGGAGTAAGTTTTCACATTAACGCGGGATAAGGGGTAAAGAGCGTTACCCTTCAGTAAGGCCACGGCATGACCTAAACGCACGGCGGGGGAAACGGTAGCTTTCTTGATAAACGGAGAGGCTCCCTGTGTTTTTAATCGGAAATTACTGTTTGGGGCACACATGAGACTGAAAGCGTCGTTAGCCCGGCTCAATTTAATTCTCAAATCCACAGAGTTCAAAAGAAGCCTCTCGCTGAAAAATATGTCAGCGTGAAGAGGGCCCAACAGATGAACCTCTCTAGAATTGGCGGAGAACCGTGCTCTCTGAACTAACCCTCTGTTTGGGCCGTTATTTGTTACCACAGAGTCCATAGAGCTGGCCGTGTCTTTGTAAAATAACCCCGCGCTGAACTGACTTTTTAATGAATCTTCTGAAAAGTTGAGCAGGGTCTCAATCATAGCTCTGTAGGGGTGAGTGGCGCTGGATTGCAATATCAATCTATCTCCTAGAATAACGTCGCATTGACCAAAAATTGTATTCAGAGGATGATTGACGAGACCTATGGGGATGTCGTTGGCCAGGTCCGTGCCGTCAGCGTTGGTAATTTTTACTTGGAGGTGTAGCAAGGTGTCGTTCAAATCCAAATATTTTTCACCGTCGCTGGGAATAAAAAACGGACAATCGGACCATTGTCAGTAATGGCCAATAAAGGTAAAACTTCTGTGTACAGCTTTTCTTCGATAGATAGCTGTGTCAAAGGGGCCGAAAATAAATCCTGCTCCGCCATACTGCATTCAGCCGATTTGTGATGTAAAAGAGCCATCTTTGTTTGCTTCTAACAACGAAGTGTTAAAAGATATCTCTGGACCTTGCAGCGTGGGTAGACTTCCTTCCTTTAGGATTGTTTCTACTGACTGATTTTATCTTTTCAGTGCGCCGACGTTTTTTAGATCCCTCTGAAACGTGCTGCCCGGGAGGTCTCTTCCTCGCTCTTCTAGCCATAATCATAATACCCCATAATCCTTAATAATAATAACCATAATCCTTCTTGAGACCCCTGTTCCTGTTGACCCGTTATTTTACCAACGGCGTGGCTAATCACCTCTGAGTGTTTTTAGCGGCTGATTTAAGATGAGGTTTAGTGATGGCAAAATCTCTTTTCACCATAGGTGAAACAAAACAAAATAATTTTGAAAATATAGAGCATATCCCTCTCCCGTACATGACGGGCGAGCCGTAAAAAACAGAGTGCGCCCCCCGCTTGGTTTTCATTATAGCTCACAAAACGGTGAGGATCGTGGTTTATCATTTTTTCAGGGAGGAGGTTTTCGAGTTTAGGTTTTCGTCTAAAATGGAGTTTTACAATACACTTGCCAAATGTAAAATTTACGGGTTTACGGGTCGTTTTGATCTGTTTTAATCTCGATATGAATGTTTTCAATGTGTTTCTTCGCCACAGGCAGGTAGTAGGCAGGGTTGAAAGACGGTGTGACTATGTCACCGTATGTCCTTTGTATTCCGACGGTTCTCAAGAGTGGAGCGTAAGCGTCACCTACCAACTGATGACATACCACATCGCTATAACAGTAAAGTTGATAAATCCCCGCCTTTATATCCGTGGGTAGGGAGCCATCCTATCGTCAAACTTGAACCATTCCCCTGGCTTCATCCCCATCATATAAGTCATGGGCGGGAAAAAACGCAAATGATATTGAACTCCCGCTTGAAATTCAAATTTTCTGTGAATATGGCTGAAATTTATGTAAACATCGGAACCTATTTTTCTTTGAAAGGCATTCAACTCCTTCTGGAACTGATTCACATCGGCGTAATAGCCCCCTCTAATCTTTTGACAGTGGATTTCGCTCTCGGTGTCAGGGTGTTGGGGTTTTTTTCCTCCATTCATAGTACCCTGACTCTATAGGGAGGTTAAACCAGGTATGAGGGTATGAAATCTCCGTCAAGGCCACCTCCCACGGACCCTCTAAATCAATATGTTGCGCTAAATCCACATGATAACTGGAACTTGTATTATTTTTAAATACATCGATACTAGCATTGGAGGGTAGGATGACATAAAACCCCTCGCCTGAGGTTTGATCCATGATGTAATGATGTCCTGAGAGTCACTTATGGTGTTTTATACATTTTTCAGGTCACTAGCCTTAACCCAGCTGTTGAATTTCTCAGGCCAGTTTTTCCAACATACCAATGACCTTCTCACGACCCACTTGTCCAAAATTTTTTCCACTTGATAACTCTTATCTCGAGCTATTTTTACTTTTTGCAACTCTGCTTCGTAAAATGTACCTGTACACAGGGGGTAGTCGCGGTATGCATTCTGACACCGTAAACATCTCGTCGGTGTAACTCTGTTCATATTTTTTATCAAACACTCCTCTCAGTTTGGAGATTCTCATAAGATCTCCCTGTTTAAAATTCATCTTTAACTTTTCTTGGTACTGTATGGGAAGTGAACCGTACAAGTTTTGAAAAACTTGGAGGGTGTTCTCAGTCATCACCTGCCTAGGCGTCATTTTTATACTTTTATGATAGCTGTTATTATAGCTTTGAACCAAGTCCTGCAAGACATCTACATACCTACGGGTGTTTTTAACCGTAAAATACCTCCACATTCTAGTTTTCAACGTATGGTTAATTCTTTCAATCACCGAGGCTTTCAGATCGCTGGCTGTTGCGAAATGTTTAATACCTCGTTTCTTCATCAATGCCTCAAAAGTCTTGTCAAAGAATTCTTTTAACTTTTCAGGAGTCTGACTGTCTTGTAAAACAGAATCAAACACCTTAGTCACCTCAGAGCCTGTTTTCTTCTTTAGCGGACGTACGTAGGCCTTTTTTGAAAATACATCTATAACAGTTAATAGATAATTTAATCAGTCGTTATGATCGGCTAAGGCTTGCATGTCACAAAGGTCTGCCTGAAATTGGTATAGAGGTCGTGGTACAAAAACTCTATTTCTAGGAAAATGTAATCTGGCTGGTTTATGCAGAGTATGGGCATCTTGCTCAGATAAAAAATCTTTAACTCTGTCAGTCTTTACTTTTTTCCCCGTTTCATCCTCCATGGCTCTACAGAGTCATTCAACTCCACCTAAGCTACCAGGATGAGATGGTTACAAACAAAGTGTACAGAGTAACCAGATCAGACACTTGAGGGATTCATCTCTCGCATGATTTCATAAAATGACACTGAACGTTCCTTCATGGCATGCATTGTGTTTTGCACCATCAATTGCCACGGTACATGTACAGTCCTTGCGCTAATGTGTCGTACTACATCCAACATGTATTCCAGTTTAACACCTTTAACATCTCTGATCACATCACTCGTTTTGTTTTTGATAACCTGATCCAAAACATCAATTAACTGACCGATGGCAACATGTTCCTCTATATGCGTGGCCATTTTTCCCAAGTAATTACCCATCTGCATTAGTTATCATTCAAAAAATTCTCCACTACGTGCAAAGCCCTTATTTTTCTGATCTCTCCTCTAGTCAGCTTAAAGAAGAGCTTGGCGATTTTGTGTGACATGTGTTTCGTGTATCTGAGTTCGTAAAGAAAGGCCTCGGAAATGCCCTTGACTTTGCTGTCAAACACGTGAATACATTGTACTTCAAGGGCTTGCTGGATGGCAGGAATGAATCAATCCGTCCAGAGTCTTTTGTTCAACTCTTCAAAGTGAGTCATGTAGAAATACTCGGGAAGTTCCTCCAGACATTCATGCTGCCTCTGACTCGGATGATTGATTTGACATCCGTCATCCATCACGGCAGTACCCAACAGACGAACCACCACAGTTTTCACCGTCTTCAGAAATATGGTGGTCAGCACCCTGTCTGCTTCATCATCACCTCTACGTGGAGAGCCATCTGATGAAGATCCTGAAGAAGAAGAAGTTGGTGAGTCGGGTGGCTCAGATGATGCTGAAGAAGAACCCGGTGAAGATAGTGAACCTGGTGAGAAGATCAGTGACAGTGAGTTGGGTGGTGCTGAAGAAGAAGGATGTTCAGGACACCCAGCCGGAGGGACTGGTGACAACGGCGGTAATGTCAGTGATGGCGGCGCTGAAGATGGACGAGCAGGTTGCACAGTCCAAGGGATCGGTGAAGATGGTGGTGTAAGAGTGAGAGACATTGTTTCTCAGAGCCTGGTCTCAGTCTATTCAATCAAGTCTTTTAAATGGGCCGGGTTAGAGGAGGGCAGGGTTTATGAAAGAGGATGAACCGTCTAAGCAAAGAGAGTTTTCTTCAGAAGCAAAATGTCTCTTGAGGTCTGACTGATGGCAAAGAGGTCTTTAATCCTTACCGCATTTTCGTCCATCATTTTCAACCAAACCGTGAGAGGAAGGCGTAGTGATTGTTTGAATACCCCACGTTCAGAATTGAAATACTCCCAAGACAAATTCGTCCTTGGGTCCGTCAGTCAATGACAGCTGACGATTTGCAAACAGATTCTCCTCCTCTTTCACTCCATCTTTCTCCTCCTCCTCCTCGTTCACATGTACGTGGGTTGCTTTGAGATTATCTGAAGCCACCATATTAAACACAGTCCAATCCGTCGAGTTGAGCATTGCTTTGACAGTAAGAGGTCCTAAACTCTCCCCTTCGTCCAACTGGTAAAAACACACTTCATTTGCGCTATAGTTGAACGCATAACCCCATGCGCCACCCGCATCTAATTTCCATTCCCTCTGAAGAGGGGTAGCCGCAGGCGTCTGGATTCGACACAAATGTATAATACGTTTCTTGGGAACAGGCCAAGATTCGTGATAACTCGTCACAGGCGTCTCGCTGATCATCGTTGCTATGGGAGCTCTCTTGATCATCTCAAGTTTGTTATGTAGTTCCACTATTTCTTCATTACTCGTATCAGGAGCCAAGGATTCAGATGTTCCCTTTGCCATGTTGAGGTTTTTTGTTTTTTGTTTTTTGATGCAATCAAAAATGTTCAGTGATAAATGCAGTTAAACTCTCTCCTCTTATTAATCTTTTTAAAACCCACCCACTTTCTTCCTGATTGGTGCATAGGAAGTGCAGACTTCAATAATGCAGCGGTTTCTGATTGGTACATAGTTGGGGCAGGACTTCAATGACGTGGCGCTTTATGATTGGTTTGGGGGCAGGGTCGGAAGGACATACCGGAAGGTCAAAAGGTCAACTCATCCATCAAATTGACAGAAAGTCACCTCTTCCTCTCTCTTATGAATTATGAATTTGTATATGCAAAATGAAAAAATAAATTCTAAATTCTAAGATTAAAGTCAGTTTGCTCCCCCTCACCCACAACCAATAAAAAAAATCACAAGTTATGTTGCAGATGTGTATGTATGTAGATATGACCAACTTTAACTCTTAGAGGTCTTGAGGACCTTATTGGTTTCAGGGGGCTGGTGCTTGCTTGGTTTACAACCAAGGTGGTGTTTGTGGTGTCTCACAGGGATCAGTACTTTGTCCACTTTTGTTTTGTGTTTCTCATGCATCTTCAAACAATATCAGAACAAAACTACTTATAATTGAATATTGAATACCAAGAAGGCTGAAATGTTGCTTGTTGATCCAAACATGAATCCAAGAATTTCTCAGAGCCATACTGTCAGGAATTTGCCTAAGCAAGAGCTGTTAATTTGGTCCAAAATGCAGCAGCCAGATTTGTTACTATATCTAAGAAGTCTGGTCATATTTCACCTGAGTTTACTCCATCATGTCCTTAACACTGACTTGATGATGGTTATTTAACTGATCCTAGATTTTACAATAAATATTTTGGAGGTAGGATCTTTTCTCACCAAACTCCCCACTACAGGTTTAGGTGGAGGACTCTGTCAAGATTTTTTAAAAACATATCTGAAAACCATATTTTGTCTATGTGCCATAGTTTCTCCTAGTTTCACAATCTGGGAAAACATTTAGCTGATGTCTGCTTGACAAATTTTCCAATTCCCTGTACAGTGGAGGGGAATGACATTTTATTTGTGGTACTCAAAGCTTTGGAAAAATGATTTTAAAAACTCAACAGCAACACATCACCCTTTCTCATATACAACATCCTGGTGACACTAGTTCATTTACATAAATCATTGCTGATCGTATTCATTGATTCAGAACAAATTTTTTTAACAAAGTACAACCACCAGCAGTCTATTTCTTCACAGAGGGAGGCATACCAGAAACACTGGGATGTTCCCTCTGCTGAAAGATAAACATACATTTAAATTTTACACATTTTAATCCCTCTACTTGTTTGCTTGTGTGTTTATGTGTGTGTGTGCTCCCTCCCTTCCAGGCAGACATTGATGGGCTGTCTAAGAAGAGCAGTTTGTCAGTGAGAAAAGTTGAGCGCTGGTTCAGAAGAAGACGCAGTCAGGACCGTCCTGGAGTCCTGAAGAAGTTCAGAGAGGCCAGGTCACAACTGTGTGTGTGTGTGTGTGAGAGAGAGATAATAATGCAATGCAATTATGCAATAATAACCTCAGATACTCATAGCCTATACATGTTTCCCCTCTGTTTCCTACAGCTGGAGATTTATGTTCTACTTGTTGGCATTCATTGGAGGAATAGTAGCACTTTACGATGTGAGTAGCTGCTATGATTGGAACTTGAGGCAGCTGTGGTTACATTAAAGCCTATAGCAGCCTTGTGGGTGGAGCTCTACAGTATATCTTAAATAAAAGCTTTACTCGTCTACATTTCAAATAAGCTGTACAAATAAGATAAGATTTTCTCTCCATGTTATTGCAGAAAGAGTGGTTTTATGACACTCGGGAAGTATGGACAGGTTTTCCAAAGCAGGTGTGTATATAATAATTATCACATTCATTCATCATAAATTCAAACACAATTCTTTTCTGCTGAGCTTTTTCCTCTTATTCTGATTTAGCAAGTAACTGTTTGGCTCTATGTTGAAATCTTCCACCTTGTTCTACTTAAATGAATACGCTAGGAACCTAAAAAAAACCTCAACAACAGCCCAAAAGGATTCAAGTTCCTTGCCTGCATCTTAGACAGACTGTGCCCAAATGTCACCATGGCACCAATGTCAATGTCACCAATCTGTACCAGATGAAAGTTAGATATCAGCGTGAAAAAAAACACAATTTAACAGATTTTGTGTGTGTGACTCTGCCAGATATTGTTGTTTGCAGCTGTGGTCTGAGCAGGTTAGAGTACAAGCACAATATCATGCCATGGTAACTAGATTTTTATTTGGAGTCAGTAGGCGCAAGCAGTAGATGATTTGCTCATTTTTAACAGGGGGGATGGCCCAATGGGAGGGTTAACCCTAACCCTAGGACTGCAGGATTATCATATATGCCTAGCCTAATTCTTGGTATTGTAATTGCGATTATAATTTTGATTTAATAGAACGGCTATTATGTTAAATACATATTTTTTGTAGGCCTATTCGTTTACTGTGTGTGGACATTAAGCATTTTTATAATGCTTACTTTTCAAAACACACAGGAGTTTTGACAATATAAACTTTACCTGGAATGATGTAACTGTAGTAGCTGAGCACAGTGTGATCAGTGTAATTTCCTCAGTCACATTACCTGCTCCACTCCATGGTTACACATCTGTATCACCTGTAGCAAAAACTGTATCTGTAGTCATGTCTCCCTTGAAATATTTTGTTACAGAGGTGGCTTGGTCTGGGGGTGCACTTTTACCAGCACAGACACTACTGAATGATCATAGAAATATGTTGGGCCTCAAACCACAAGGTCACACAGAGAAGGCCTACATGTAACCTGTGAGGCCTGACCACAAGGTGCTTTTTCCTTTGTTTCCCCCGAGACAAAGGAATAGTGCCAAAATGCTGCTTACAGACAATGGGAGTCCATTGCAAACTCCATTTCCAAGGATGCTTTGCAATTTTCACACCTCAGCAGGGAACAGTCAACATACAGACTCTCATTGGCGGAGATGCTCCTGCACAGCAGAGCGTCCTTATGACGCAGCTATGACATCACCGCCCCTTTAAAAACTGAGCACACCCTGAAAAACACACCTTTCCCATGTCGCTGAGCTAGGGGTAACTTCTGTTCCTCTGTGAGTCAGCTTGACGAAAGGGGGTAGCCCACGCATGTGTTTTCCCCCCATCGAAGTCTTTCCCCTCGCCGGACAAGAGGAGACTTCGCCTGTGTTCACCCGAACACATTCCTGGATCCGAGAGAGACCGCTGCTGCAACCAGTGTCCCCAAATTCCCTCGAGAAGGAAGTTCACTAACTGAGACCACACCGAGAACATTAGATTTCAATAGTTTAATTGAGATAATGAAAGAGAGCTGATATGTTGATGGATGGGTTGGAGAACCTGATGAAGGATTAGGGATGGAGGGATGAAGCGATGGGGAGAGGAAAGGGGTGAGGTGTGAGAGTTGAGGAACATGGAATGGAGGGTTAAGGGACGATGATGGATGTATGGTATGTCGACTGGACGACGACTGCCGACAGTAGGGAGGTAGGAGGGAACAGGGGGGAGAGGTTGAGACTCTGAGTGGGGGAACTGTCTCTCCGGTCCATCGCCTGGATAGAGCCCCCCTGTTCCTGTGTTAAAACAGAGGAGAAAGGATGGTTGATGAAAAGAGGGGTTAGGGTGGGAGGGACTTGCAACTGAGACGAGGGGAGAAGAACGGATGGGGTGTGCCTAAATACTTTGTAGTGCGGAAGTGGGATGTGTACTCGGCTTGGTCTCTGTTCCCGAACCTTGTTTATAAATCTATAAACTTCATTTCACTAACTGAGACCACACCGAGAACATTAGATTTCAATAGTTTAATTGAGATAATGAAAGAGAGCTGATATGTTGATGGATGGGTTGGAGAACCTGATGAAGGATTAGGGATGGAGGGATGAAGCGATGGGGAGAGGAAAGGGGTGAGGTGTGAGAGTTGAGGAACATGGAATGGAGGGTTAAGGGACGATGATGGATGTATGGTATGTCGACTGGACGACGACTGCCGACAGTAGGGAGGTAGGAGGGAACAGGGGGGAGAGGTTGAGACTCTGAGTGGGGGAACTGTCTCTCCAGTCCATCGCCTGGATAGAGCCCCCAAAAGAACTTCATGCGGAGATGTGTTCAAGAATGTGGCTGGAGTATGGTTCTGGAAAAATCGCCGACTTGTGCAAAACTTGCAGGTTTGCAACCAGGAACATGTGGCAACTCGCCTGGTTTGGCGGTGGAGAGCGGGTCTTGTGGATATGCGTGGTGGGCTAGCCTCTGGTTTATGTAGGTTTGAATTGTTCTGAAGGCTCGAATAAGAATTTACGTGAATAGAAAAGTGGGGCAAGAGAAGCCAAGCTGGTTGGTTTGCTTGCTTAAGGTTAAATATGAGGGTGTCTGGGAGTTGCGTCCTCGTCTCCGAAGAATGAATGGGAATATCAGACGTCGTTGCATGCTGTAGAACGTCTGTAGAGACGCGGATTCTACGACTTTGTCAGGGTAGGGAGGCAGGCGGCCTGTACGGGGAATTCTGGCATAGCAGGCCAGGATGATGATGAATGATGATGATGATGATGAAGTCGGGGGCAAGCGCTTCGACTTAAGGCTGGGTTCGGCCTTACTGACCTTTGGATAACATGCCGAAGTGTGGAGCGAGGCTGGATATGATGTCCTTGAGGATTTCTTGTTTATAATGGTCAGCAACAATATAGCGTGGGAACGAGGATGACTAAGACCTCTTTTTCCCCCAAAGAAGGGCTTCGATGATGACTTGACGTGGTTCATCGAGCAGGGTGGGGGAGGGGGCAGTTGAGGTGGCCGACTGGAGGTGAACCACCTAAACTGCTGTAGCCCCGGAAACAGAGAGAGACACTGGGTCAGTGCAGCTGTATGTTGCGAGAACGGGCACTGTGGTTGTCTCCGGAAGGGTCGAGTGTCGGGACTTGGTGGAAACTGTGGGACAATCACGTACGAAATGGATGGAAATGGATGGTCTGGCGGTTGAGATGGTTCTTTGGAGTTAATGGCGATTAGTGCTTTATGATATAGTGGTGTCATGGACCGTGCTTGGTGGGGTTCTGAGGGCCACTGCACCTAACATAGGCACCACTGAAGGAAGGATACTGTACGTGGGTATCAACAGGCGTGATGCACCTGGATGGGTACGATGGCCGTCGGAAGCGAGAAGAGAAGTGCGTGGCCTGCGATTAGCTTTAGCTGTCAAGACTTCAGTAGCCTGTGATGGGGCTTGAGACTGTCAGGACCTATGAAGCCTGCTGCATGAAGGGAGTCGAAGAAGGGGGGAAAAAGGGGGAGATGGTTGGGTGTGGGGGCTGAGTGCGAACTGTGGGATAACCGTTTAAAGGAAAACTGATGGTCTGGATGGCTCTTTGGAGTTAACCGAATGGAGTGGGTCGGAAGAAGGAAGCTCCGTGGCCCGCTGATGTCATGAACTAGTGGTGGGGGAATAGAGGCTGACTGGAGCACTGAATTGATGATGAATGGTTGTATTGGAGATGATTCGTTGTGTTGAAGCATTTTAAATAGTCGGTTGACGGCAATGAAAGAGTGAGGGCACACCCTCCATGGTGCCTTGAGATTCGGATGAAGGTAGAATGGATGAAAAGAAAATGGATGGATTTGAGTGAGCCGTGTCGGCTGTGGCTAGAAAGCGAAGAACGAAAAAGGTGCTGTTTTATGGATAATATGGGAGGATGGAGGCCGAAGTGATATAGGAGGAAAAGATAGAAAGTCTGGAGGGAGGCACGGGGGATGAAGGGGTGAGGGTTGGAGGGATGAAGGGTGGGGAACTCAATTCAATTCTATAATATAGCGCCGAATGACGACGAGGTCGTCACGTGGCACTTTAGCGTAAAGCAGGTCTAGACCATTCTCTTTAATTAACGGAGACCCAACAATTCCCCCCGTGAGCAAGCACTTGGCGACGGCGGTGAGGAAAAACTCCCCTTTAACGGGAAGAAACCTCAAGCAGAACCTGGCTCTAGGTGGGCGGCCATCTGCTTTGACCGGTTGGGTTAGAAAAAACAACAACAAACAAACAAACAAACAAACAAGAACAAACAAAAACGAGGGGGGGGGGGGGGAAGGAGGTAAGGATGAAAAATGAAAGGGTGAGGGTAAAAGTAGGGTGGAAAAGGAGGAAGAATAGAGTTAGAGGGATGAGGGGAGGGGGTCGGGATGGAGGGGGGAAGGGAGAGGGTCGGGGATGTGAGGATGAGGGGGTAAGGGTCGAGTTCGTGGGATGCGGGATGAAGGGATGAGGGTCGCGGGATGAAGGGATGAAGGGATGAAGGGAATACTTACGACGCATGAGGAATGGGGGGGGGGTGAGGGATGTTTATTGGGTGAGTGGTGGAAGAGCAGGTGTGGAAAAGGAGGAAGGATAGACTTAGAGGGATGAGGGGAGGGGGAAGGGATGGAGGGGGAAGGGAGAGGGTTGGGGGTGTGAGGATGAGGGGGTGAGGGTCGAGGTCGTGGGATGCGGGATGAGGGGATGAGGGTCGAGGGATGAAGGGATGGGGGAAGAAAGAAATATTTAGCATACTGGTCGAGAGAGAAAGGGAGGAAAAGAAGAGAGAGAAAGGGAGGAAAGGAAGGGAAAGGAGAGAGAGATGATAGTGATGGGGGTTGAAGGATGAAGGGTCGAGGGATGAAGGATGAGGGGATGCATGTATGGCTGTGGGCATGAGGTCGCTCGACCTGGCCCTCGGCAAATGTGGGAGCCGTCCGCTGCTCCGCTGTAGTGGGCAGTGTGGTGCCGTGGGTGTGCCCCGTATCAGAGACGTTGGGCAGGGAACCCGGAGGTGAGCAGCTGGATACATCGGTGATGAGCTGGAGGCTGTGTGGAGCAGGAAAAGCACGGCTTTTGAGACGAGGAGGTGGTGTCTGAGTCGGGTAGAATGCGTGCATGATACGCTGGGGATGATCGATGGCCCATTGTTTGGAGAGAAGAGGGTGAGAGTTCCTGAAGAGAAGTAGAAGCGTTAACGAAGAAACATGAAAACAGAAAAGTGAGTTAGTATGAACCATGGAGTTACGTGAGCACTTAATAAATAAGCAGGAAAATGGGATGAAGGGTTAATTCGGAAGATAAAAATAAAAAAAAGGAGGGAAGAAAGGAAAGTGGAGTGTGCCCTGGCCGGAGCTGGAGAGTCGGGGCTCCGTCGTAGCGGGCAGCGTCAGCGTGGTGACGTCATCGGTGTGCGGCGTGCGTCTGGTTAGCGTTAGGCGGTGAACCCGGAAGAGCGGGACGATTTGAACTGCCGGCCGGAAAGGTGAGGAAAAAGTTTCCGTAGAGTTGGAAAAGCTTGGCAACGCTATTGTTTCGCTGGAACGGTGTGTCCGTCTGTTTGGGAGCACTCTGTAGGTGAGTGAGCGTCCGGTTGAAGATGTTGCTTGAAGGAAAACGAGCCGGGTCGGAATCGGCTGAAGCGTGGGTGTGTATGGGTCCCAGCTGATCAGCAGTGTGGCGTCTGAGGGAGTAGCTTTTCTTCCGAGGAGCAGCGGTGTAAACGGCCTCTGCGTGGATGTGGTGGTGAAGGAGGTATCTTGTTGGTACTGCAGGATCGAGTCGTGGATGGTATTGCTGGGGAACGTGGTCCAAGGAACGCGGGCGAGGGGTAAGCGTTTGCGATGCGACCCTGTCACGGGTCACTTGCAACTGAGACGAGGGGAGAAGAACGGATGGGGTGTGCCTAAATACTTTGTAGTGCGGAAGTGGGATGTGTACTCGGCTTGGTCTCTGTTCCCGAACCTTGTTTATAAATCTATAAACTTCATAAACGGAGTTTCTTCAGGAAGATGTGGAACCTCTCTGCCCCGCTCTTCTTCATCGAGTCGACTCTGCTGTTCTCTCCGCCACGCCACTGAGAGCCAGCTGCCATGATTTTCGCCGACCGTGCGAGAACGGCCACCGTCTGCATCCGAGCCAAGGACAGGGCCGGACAGAAAGACGGACTACACACATACCCTGCTCGCTTTCTGAAGCGACCAAGTAAGAGGCATTAGTCTGGGCAGAGGCAGTGTTAGTTGTGTGTTTTTTTCAGCATCAGTGCTGTTGCTTAGCATTTAGCTTTTAGCTTTATTGCTGTTGTTCTTGTTGTGTGAGTTGACGGACCGCCAAGTCCATTTTTCTCTGCTTTACTCTGAGCAGTATTTTAAGTTTGCTGCCTGTTTAGTTGTGTTCATCACACTAGACTGTTTTGTGTTTGTCCCGCTTGGGACTACTGCTGTGTTTGTGCCACCGTGCGTGAGGAAGTAAGTTGCTTTGTTGATCAGAAACCAGACAACGTGCATAACAGAATGCCGTCCGCACGCATGCTGTCTGTGGACAAAGGAACTCCTTCTCTTCCCCTCATGATTGCTTTCCCTCTTTCTTCCCTTTCTCTTGTGACTAACACACACATACACGCACCGACATCTTTTTGCCGAAATGCCAAAGCAAGATGCCGACCACCAGGCGGCGCCATCTTGCTTTGGTCTATCCAAGACACCACTGTACTTTCGCCATTCGGTTCTCGTGTGATGTGACTTCCTCCCACAGTCACGTCCGCGTCGCAGACCGACGACGTCATCACGTCAGGCCCCGTTGCCATCTTGTCGCACACATACACACACACACACACACACACACACACACATGCATTCCTCTGCATGTGCTCAACCCTGTACATAGCTGTTTGTGTTTTGCTTGGTAGAATTAGATTTTAGAATAGTAGTTTATTGAACAGAGCATTCATTAACTTTGTTGACCTTGCTAAGTTTAATAAACACTGTAATATCTTTAAAGACAAGTTCTTTTGTCATTATTGTGTGTAACATATTGTGAAAAGTGGCTGATTGAAGGAGTCAGAGCTCGAATTCAACCCTTCTTTGTTCACCCTTGAATGTTGATGTCTCTCAGATATTAACATTTTATCTGAACTCCCTTTTTGAGACTACCTTGTTTGGTTATTGGTCCCGGTTTCCGGGTGGTGCCCCATATTCCCCAATTCATATTAATAATTCTATTAATTGTTATAATTAGATAATTATCTTCGATAATTGATAATTATTGCAAATAATCAACTGTGTTCCTCACAGACCCAACTGTTGGTCCCTGAAGTATTGATTAAGGTTAACAATATCTTGATTTCATAAATCATAATTATCTATGATAATTATGAATTATTGATCATAACCAAACACACTACTGCCCGTCCCAACAAATATTATACGAATATTATAGGAATACTACAGGTAGCAGTGTGTTTCTTTGATCCTCTCACTCTTCTGCAACTACATGTTGAACCAAAAATCACAGTCTTTATTTAGTGAATGAGGCTGGTTCAGTGCCATGCGGCCTTCAGTCAGGAAGTTCAGTCATGTGATGACAGGTGGCCATGAACAGTATGTGGGAAAGATAGTAATCCCATGCTGTGTCCCAAATCCATACTACACACCAATATGATTGTTTTTTGAGTATGCAGTGCATGGACATTACTGTCCCACAATACAGCACACAGAAAACAGACACAGACGAAGGAAGAACTGCACATGTGAAGGGCAGCATTGCATGCCTCATAGCGTACATCCTGCTGGAATCTTATAAAAGAAGAAAATCAGACAAGGGAACAGCTGAAAAAAATTGTCAGATGATGGGGAAGCAGTTCCTCTCATTTTTAAATCAGTCTGTTGTCTGAGGTCGCAGATTATATGACGTCCATCACAGAAGGTTTTGTCATTCTCATTTAGTATTAGGCATGTAGTAGGCTTCATTTGTTATATACTTGCTGCAAAAACAGTATACTGTGACATGTAGTATGTACTGTATAGTATATAGAGTAAGTATTTAGTATTTTGCATCAGATTTGAATTCTCCACCTCCTGGTGACATGACTTTCCTCATCAGCATGTACTGTGATAATATGATGAATACTATGCTCACAAAGCTCATCATAACATCATCATGACACTGCTATACAATAAACTAATGTAGTTTACCTTTTTGGACTAACAAGAAATCTTAGCCTACAAAAATGACAGTTAAACTCAATTTTGAGCTATTGTCACTTTCTGATATACTTTACGTTGTCACTTCTCCACTGTGAATGCTCTTTGTACTGAAAACACTTATTAATGTCAGTGTCTGCACTCATATCACTTGCATCAGGTAAGATGACAAATGGAACTATCAACCAAAAATTCTGTGTATTTCTTTTACAGTACAATCAAACCATAGAGTATTCGGGGCAGGGTTGATTATTTTATTCATCATTTATAAACAGTGTGTCCCCTGGTCATTTAACTATGATACAATGGCACACATTTTATAGCCTCTCTTCTCCATAAAACCTGTAAATTGTTACTTTGACTGCAAATGAAACAACACTTGTGTCTTTATTTAGAAACAGAGCTGTGCTCAAATTTTTATGAATGGAAGGAATATAAATCTGTCTGATATTCTGGCTGCAGTTCTTTGTCAAATTGACTCTCATGATGTCATTCAGCACTGTAGTGGGAGCAGGACTGGCTCTCGCCATTTTGGTGCCCTAGGTAAGATTAGGATTTGGTGTCCCCTCCCCCCAACCACGTTACCCCACCAGTGCTGCCTCGTCACCACCCACTCATTCTACAGTAAAAATATGGACAACAAAATCAGACACCACCATGGTTTCAAGACCAAAATACTTACTTTTTTATGAATTAAAATTACTTCTCAAACAAACGAATCCTGTATCAAAAATGAATAAATTGTTAAATACTACCAACCACCTGTTAGTAACATCCAAGACTATGGCACTTGATTATTCATAGATTACACTCCATAGATTACTCCTTCCATGATGTCGTGTATAGAGTGTTTTCTGTTTTCATGGGTTTTGAGTATTTCACTGCAATTTTTCCAGTCATTAAGTCCATTATTGATTGCAGCAGAAGCAGTAAAGACATTTTTTTGCTTGGAATATACCACCCAGATGCTCTTGATTTTCTGTCCATCCACTAATTTTCTGTGAAAGTGGTGGTGTTGGGAACTTCTCCCATCCTGTCATTTTGGAAATACAGAGTCTTATTGTACCTGATATGACCCTCTACTGACTAACTCATCATATCAGACAGGGCTGGCCAGTCAGCAGGATCTATAGGTGCTGTCTTGATGGACTCTCATACCTCAAGATATGTTCCAGTTGATGGTGTCTGTAGGCTGTAGAATAGTAACAGTGTATGTTGTGTCTGTTGTTCCTATACCTGCAGGCAAATTTAAACATACATGCAAATATAGTTAGTAATCCTTTAGTAAGGACACACAATGATTCATAAATTACAACACATGATCTAAAGCATAAATTATAGATAACGGTTGACCAGTACTGTTCAATTACATGAGTGAAAAAAGGTCAGGAATCCAGATTTAAATTATTTTTGATGGGAATAAATTATTCTACCTTTACTGTGTCCTGTAGACAACTTGAATAAATATAGATGGTTGCAGTCTAATATTGATTAGTATTTAAGTTAGCAATATTCCCTTACTTACTATAGAAATTATATTTATGATTAAATGTATTTTATTGTGCTAGTGTTACCATGATAATGCATGTATGTAAGAAACCATTTAATAATAGATCATATTGGTATTTGACTTGAAACTTTGCAGTGTGGCTCTAGCTCATTTGAAAACATTCTTTTTGAAAAAGGTCCAGTGGGTGGTGATATTGCCTTAAAAGTGAATGAAAAACCGAAAAAACTGAATCAATAAATAAAAATGAAAGAAATGAAAGTAAAGTTTATGCCATCAAAACTGCTGGGTGTGTGCAAGCTGCAATTCCCATGGCTTTCTGTCACTGTGAAGGTTAGAAAAGGTTTGGCCAAAGTACTGGCTTAATAAAAATAGATTCCCTTGCATCCTATTGTGGACAAATGGACAAAAATGTACAGATGTACAGGATGAGTTATGTATGTTCATAACTGATTGTGAATATTTGATAGAATTATAGCAAAATGTATCTGGATTTGGCCATATTGACATTAGTTATATAACTGCAGCTGTAATATACAATGAACAGAACTCACCTGCTGCAGGCTTTGTTTCACTGGAGGTAGCTGAAGTGCTTGATATGGTGTTAGATGTTGCTTGACCTGCAGCTGTATTCAAACATACAGTACATCCATACTGTTACACCACTGCACTAATTCCTTTGTGCCATTCTACTGCATATAAAGTAGCACTGTACAAATAAACTTCATTCAATTTGACTAAGACCTACATTTAATTAGTAACAAGGTGTAACTGTAACATTCAGTAACAACAACAACAACAACAACAATAATAATGATAACATAGCAGTGTATTATCAATTACACAGAGACCACAGATAACTGGCTGAACTGACCTGCTTCAGAGAGTCGTGTAGATGGGAGATCAGATGTAACTTCCCCAGCAGCTGGGGACTTCTGTAGATATTTCCTGAGTGCATCTGGACGGTAGATATTTATCCATAACTAAAAGAAAAGCTTGCACCACCAGATAAGTTACAACATAACTCTAAGTAACAACGAAATATTTACACACATGCTGCTGGGGTAGGTGTAAATCATGAAATGTCACGGATGGTGATGGTAAAAACAGCAGTTTTTCTGCGGCACAGCATCATTTTTTCATTAATTGCTGCTATTTTACAACACAGTAATGCAGTAGAGACCTAATTTATTGATATGATATTTCAGTATCGATCCAGCTTACTACAGTGTGCTATGGTGCGAAGTCCCTCATGCCAGCTTACACATAGCTGGTGCAACCCAGTGCAGAAATCTGTTTTTATGGATATAGTTTTTGCCATTATCACTGATACTGGTCACTGAAATTTCAGCACAATGCCTTACATTCTAGGAAGGAGCAGTTATCCAGATAACTAGCTACTGGCTTGCAATTCAGTCTAATATCTTTCAATCTGTAATGTTTTCTGAGTCCAGCAGCTATCATAGCATCATTATCTAGCATTAGCTTTATTGCTACTTAGCTAGCTAGTTACACACAAAATGGCATTTTAATGTTAACATAAGACGACATACCTCTATATTGGGCTTTCTTTTTCTCCTCCTCTTTTCTCCATTTTCTTCCAGGCGCACCTGAAGGTTTTGGCCTTTTCATTATTAACTAAAATGTGAATATCTGCCTCTTGACATCCCGTCACAGACTTTGTCTGTGATGCATTATCCCTCTTTTGTCAGGTGCAGGGCAGATGAAACATTGTGAGGAACAGGGGTGCAAAGTGTATTTCTGTCTTTCTTTATGTATTTGTTAATTTTTTACCTCAAGGCAGAAAATGAGGAAGGGCGCCCATGGGCGAGTCATTATTAATTTATTTTTCTTTTGAGGTTGACCAGCACCCACAAGACAAGGTGGCGCCCTAGGCGACTGCCTATATGGCCTATACCTTTAGCCGGCCCTGAGTGGGAGTATGTATGATCCCATTGCTTCATTATCAGCCTGTATTTGCCTTTGAAAAATGGAGTGGAATATGACATCTCAGAGTGAACACTAGATTCTTCTACAGTCCCTTCCTTTCAGCTAAATGAGTTAGGACAAAGAGCACAGCCATGAGGGAAAAACCTTTTCTCTGTGTGACTGAGAGTCATTGTAGCTCCATGTTACATGCCCATCTCTCTGACTCTGTCTCTGTTTCTGTGCAGTCCATGCTGGAGTCTCAGTACTGGTACTACATCTTGGAGATGAGCTTCTATGGCTCTCTTCTCTTCAGCGTTGCCTTTGATGTCAAGAGAAAGGTGAGTAGTTGTTGTTAGAGGCCAGAAATTAAGTTGGCTCAATCTCCTGCACTCCTGATGAATAATTATCTGCTTACTTTTGTATTAACAATTCTAATTTAAAAAAGGTATGTCGTTAGAGGTAGAAGTAATGTGAAGTTTTGACAGAGTATGTGCGGAATTTTAATGTTTCTCAAATTATATGTGAATATAGTCACATTCATATACTTTGTCATCATAAACTTGGCAATAAATCTTATACTGTTGGAAAGCCTATTTATTTCCCTTTTAAATGGTGCCACATTTGTAGGGAACATGCATTTGTGGGATGAGCAGCAGAGCTGAGTATGTGGGTTGCGCCCATGAAAAATTTGCCAAATCTTCCCTGCTAATGCCAAACAGCTTATTTTGCTGTTGCTAGTAATTCTTGTTTTGAGCTTCTGGTACCAGTGGCTTCTGGCTTCAGTGATATTTTCCCCTCAAATTCTGACAAAAAATGTTTTCAATGAGAGGACAATCAAACCATCATGTAACTCTCACGAAAGTACGGTGACCCTGAAGTGCAAATCACAATGACAAATAGGAAAACACAATGACAAATGACAAAACACAACAGCAAATCAAAAAACACAACAACAAATAACAAAACACAACAACAAATAACAAAACACAAGAACAAAAGAGAAAACACGACAACAAATCACAAAACACAACAACAAATAACAAAACACAACCACAAAAGCAGACAATACAACCGCAAAAGCAGAAAACACAACCGCAAAAGCAGACAACGCAACAACATTAACTTCTACCAGAAAAGGTAGGTACCTGCTATCGACAAAGCTTGTTGCTGATTGGATGCTCTCCCATCGACAAGAATCATCGCCGATTGGATGGACGCACTGTTTGTCTTTTTAACAGGAAGGAGGCACTGTCTTATCTATCTATCTATCTATCTATATATATATATATATATATATACACTACCAACTACCTGTCAACAAGGTCCGCGTTAGGTGTTGGGGAACCAGGACACCCTGATGAGAAATGGGCTACTGGAACAAGACATAGATGGAGCAGAGCAGAGAATAGGGATCTGTTGGAATGCTACTATACAACTAACCCCGATGAGAGGGGCTACATGCAGAGGTTGTGGGATATATGGATGCTTCGAAACCCAACATCTAAGCTTACAAAGAAACAACTACTAGCTCAATGTTCCAACATCCGCAAACGGCAACTGCTATCACAACTAGAGATTGATGAGGTACAATGAACATGCTACATCAAGGGGGAGCCAGGACGACAGGTCAGAGGGGAGATATCATCATCCTCCCCACACTCCGAGATTGGGTACCAAGCCCCAACCAGCCCTTACGACCTTAACACAAGGGCAACTGACCTAAGAATGACTATCATAAGTAAGCTGGACACCCAGCACCCCTGTAGCCGATTACCAAGGCTAAGTGACAAAGTATCCTCTGAAAGTCTGCTAGAGGATGTGAATGCAGCGCTACGTACTATCCCTACTAGGACCGTAACTGAGACCAATCAGCTAATATACACCACAGCAACAGTGATCCTAGAGATGCTTGGCTACAAGATGAACACCATGAGCCACAAAGAACATTACCCTCCATGGAGAAGGAGGCTGGAGGCCAAGATCAAGGCAACACGGAGAGAAGTCAGTCAACTGTCAGAGCTACAGAAAGGTGTGGGGACGAAAGGAATACCCAGGAAGTACAACAAGCTGTCTATACCTGAGGCACTGGAGACTGCCAAGCAAAGCTCTGGCTACCCGCCTGAAGAGATACACAGGAGAATCAGAAGCCAGGAGAATTAATAGGATGTTCTCCACTGAACCATCCAAAGTGTACTCTCAGTGGCAAGGTAATAACACAAGAACAGATCCTCCCAGGGCTGAGACTGAACAATACTGGAAGAGCATATTGGAGAAGGAGGCATCACATAACACCAATGCTCAGTGGCTAGTGGATCTAAGGGCAGACCACAGCAATCTCCCAGAACAAGATCCAGTAACCATTACAATGGCAGACATCCAAGAATGAGTGTCAGGTATGAAAAGCTGGACAGCACCGGGCCCGGACATGATCCACACCTACTGGCTAAAGAAACTGACAGCACTCCATGAACGCCTGGCAGCACAAATGAACCAGCTGCTGATGGATGGGACGCACCCAGAATGGTTAACCCAAGGGCGGACAGTCCTGATCATGAAGGACCCCCAGAAAGGCACAATCCCATCCAACTACCGGCCAATTACCTGCCTCTGTACAACATGGAAGCTCCTGTCAGGCATCATAGCGGCTAAGATAAATAGGCACATGGCCCAATACATGAGCAGGGCCCAGAAAGGAATGGGTAGTAATACCAGGGGTGCTAAGCACCAGTTACTGGTCGATAGAGCAGTCACCCAAGACTGCAAGACCAGGCAGATCAACCTGTGCACTGCCTGGATTGACTACAAGAAGGCCTATGACTCAATGCCACACATATGGATACTGGAATGCTTGGAAATGTACAACATCAACAGGACACTAAGAGCCTTCATCAAGAACTCAATGGGGCTGTGGAAAACGACTCTGGAGGCCAACTCAAAGCCAATTGCACAAGTTACCATCAAGTGCGGTATATACCAAGGTGATGCACTATCCCCGCTGCTGTTCTGCATAGGCCTGAACCCCCTCAGCCAGATCATCTCAAAGAGTGGCTAGGGGTACTGGTTTTGAAGTGGAACAACCATCAGTCACCTCCTCTACATGGATGACATCAAGCTGTATGCCAGGAATGAGCGAGACATGGACTCACTGATCCACCTCACCAGGATCTACAGCAACGACATTGGTATGTCATTCGGACTAGATAAGTGTGGTCGGATGGTACTAAGAGAGGGAAGGTGATCAGGACCGAGGGGGTTGAACTGCCAGAAGGCAGCATTGCAGATGTTCAAAACAGTTACAAATACCTTGGGATCCCGCAGGCAAATGGGAACCTTGAGGAGGCCGCAAGGAAGTCAGCCACAGCCAAATACCTACATAGAGTAAGGCAGGTCCTGAAAAGTTGGCTGAATGGGAAGAACAAGATACGGGCCATCAACACGTATGCCCTGCCAGTCATCAGATACCCCGCTGGTATAATAAGCTGGCCAAAGGAGGAGATAGAGGCCACTGATATCATGACAAGAAAGCTCCTTACAATGCATGGAGGGTTTCATCCCAAGTCCAAGGCTTATTTGTGTGTTGGAAGGATCTATCGTTGCCATGGTGGTTGCTATGGACGCTGCTATCACTGAAACCACATAGTTGCATGTTGTTTGAATCATTGTCTGTGCATTGTGAAGTTATCTGAGCTGTTATGTTATTTGTGTTATTTTATGTAACTGTTGTTGATGTTGTTCTTTCAATAAAAAAACATAGATTTTAGAACACCCCAAGGATGAAATGAAATTGGAATCCAGAATTTGAAGCTTTGCAATTGGCTGACCAGAGGACCCTCCTGGAAGTATTTTCCGAATTGTCACCATGTTCAGGTTTTATTTTAAAGGTTCTATACGTAGAATTGTGCAGCAATTTACATGTATTAATCGTTTTTTATTGCCAATGAGTGAACTGGTAGTAATGTAACGTAAACAATGAGACCTTCCCCAACTTTCTCAGTTGTCTGTTACAGCCTGTGGACTGATTTCTATGTGAAGGGCCTGGGCCAGATTTTCTGTGAAAATCCAATGGAAGTGACATTTTTGCACGCTCCCAAGTGCCTTGCCTCACTCCCACTAACGTCAACAAATAACCAGCATAATCACACAACACAACAACTATCCGACTAGAAACACCCTGCAGATATTAGCTCTCCAGAGAGCTACCTGCTTCCACCAACCACTACACATTTCACAACAAAACACGTGTTCTTGAAAACTCAGAAATACGATAGGTTAATGTTAAGGCCACCAGTTTTAATTATTTCTCCTTCGATTCTGAGAAACTACGTTTTTTTGTTAAGTGGCTACATTACCCATGAGCCTCATCGACCATTACTATGGAGATGAAGGCAGCCAGCTTTGCATTAAGCTACAAAACTTTGATTTACTATTATATCTGCTACTTACTTTTAATCACTGAATTTATTCCAAACTGATTAAGATTACACACACACACACACACACACACACACACATGCAGTCGTGTTTCCATCATTTCACAGGACATTACATTGACTTACATTAATTTCCTGGAGACTTATCCTAACCTTAACCATAACCACCACATGCCTAACCCTAACCCTTACCCTTACCTTAACATAACCCTGAACTAATCTTAACTTTAGACCAAGTCTTCATCCTAAAATTAATGATTTACGTTAAGGGGACTTGCTTTTTGTCCCCATAAGGGAGGTGAGTCCCCCCAACATGACTGTGTAAACAGATTTACATCCCCACAACGTGAGGAATACCTGGACCACACACACAGACACACACACACACACACACACACACACACACACACACACACACACACACACATATACATGCACACAACGTTGGATGATGTGACTCATGGAAGGGCATTGTGTTGAGGGCAGACTGGGTACGTTCGACTCCTGTTTTGGCTAAAATATCTGAAATAAATCAACACCTTTACTTTTTCTTAACATAGATCATCTAGACGCAGTGTAATTACTGGTTCGCCTGTACTAGATATTTGATAAATTAAGTGTTTATATCTTTTTACAACCCTATTTACAACCCTGCTTTGCAAGGTGGTAGAACTACAACTGTGGTGCTGATTTGTATTAAGCTTCATGGCACAGCTCTAGGGAATTGTAGTTTTTAAAAAATATTAGTGTACTCTCAGTTCAGTATTTACAACTTCTAATTCTAGGAAAAATACAGAGGAGTTTGAGGGAATGGTAAACACATTAGTGTAATCAGATTTTAAATATCTAATTGTTAATAGGTGAAAATTAATTTTAACCACATTTTACCCATATTTGACAGCACCTCCAGTTGTGGACTGGAGTTGTGGATTATAAGCCTTCAAACATGCAATGTTGTGGAAATTTACTCTCAAGAAAGAGGCACACAGAGACATAAAGAAAGCATTAAACATTGTTACTTGTTGAAGCAGTTGTAAACACTGTACAATCCATCACATCATCAGTAACAATTATACAAATGTCCAAACACAAACAAAAATACAATCATCTTGTATTTTTGGAGAGAAAGCATGTTGTTCAGCTGGCCCTTTCCCTAAAGCCAGTCCTTTCTCTAAAGGTTGTGAACTCAAACTAGACAGCTTTATACCTCTCCAGAAGCAAAGCTAAAAACAGTCTGGTCCCTAAATGGACACTTCCACAAACCATTACACCTTCTTACAAACAAGCATGGTCTCTAAAACAGTAGGCTTAAGACAAAGATATCTCTAGCTAACCCCAGAGGTCAGCAAGCAACCCTCAGATAGAAACAGGTTCAAGAGTTCAACTAGCCTAGGAGTAGGTTTTCTTCACCAACATGTGTCCCCAAAATGACAATGATATTACATCACATTCAGTTGATAACAAACATTGACTCCTTAGTTTGAAAACATTTGTAACATATATACAAAAAATTTATAAAATGATAACCTACTATTCAATTTTCTTTCACAGCAACAAGGTCAAGGTTCAAAGGTCAGTATTTCAAAGCAGGAGCCATGCAGAATCTTCATACTGACATATGTTACTCCCCAGGCCAAGACCTTTCCAATGATGTATTTGGTTTAGCTTTACGACAAAGCTTTAATTTTCTTATTTCATGGACACAAGCCATCCCAGGCCTAGTTTCAGAGAGCACTTTGAAGGTTCAGTAGATAAAATTAAGCCTTTTGTTTGTTTTTTCTTTTTTAGTGGAAATGGTGAGCAAAATGAGTTACCTTCAGAGGTTACCGACAATTACCAATTATTTTTTTTAACATGCAACTACGTGATTTCAGTGATAACAGCGTTCATAGCAACCACCATAGCAACAATAGAAAGTAAGAGGCCATTGCCCCCCCCCCTTTTACCCTCCTCACATTCTTCTTAAGTTGCGAATCACTGTATCCCCTCAAATGCCCCTTTATTGCAACGCTCATGCTAAAAAGACAAAGGTTTGTTTGTGTTCATGTCAACAGCAACAATGAACACAGCAGCTGTGAGTGCGGTGCCAAAGCTTTGGGTACGTCCCATAGGTCCTGTGAGCTGCCACTGCTTCAGCCCCAAATGGTTTGAGCCAAGCCCCACATATTTCTGGTCCTCAAAACTGGTATTTTAATGTAACAGAGTCAAACTTAACGTCACATCGGAGGGAGGGTGAGAATATGGTGCTGCACATGACAAGGGTTCAGGTCATGAATGTATTAAAGGCAGAGAGCACAAAAGCCTCAAATTGCGTGTCTTTAATTAGCAGAGGTGCGCACACACAGAGTTTCATGTATTTTGCTTCTTTTAATTCTCTAGTATTTCGCATTTGTAATATAGTCTACTGATATGTCATATGTCAAAATACAGCTATTGATGTTACTCAGGCGAGTCTGCAACATGTCAGATTAATGTCTCAATCTTACAGTAATGTTGTTCAGGTGTCACTGAATGTAGTCCAGGATGATGCAGAAGTACTGATGTTCTGTATGTCGCCCACAGCTGGCTGTGTGTCAGATTCTTTCCTTTGACTTTATTAAATACCTGCAGCATCACACGGCAACTGGAATGATAGGGTGTCTTTAACAATAAGTGGAACTTAACGTGGAGTGTCGGAGGGAGGGGGAGAAATATGATGCTGCACACGTGCACACATTTATACATGTGGCACAGCAGTGGTAACTTCATTAACACTGGATCGGTCAGGAACTGACGGTGATTAATGTTCTGTGTTATGCTATACATCTACACCATTGACTGTATATAAGGAGGTCAGAATTGTTTGTAATAAAGCAGCCCTTATAAATGAATCCTGAGCTCCATCAGAGCTGTCAGGACATTTTTATTTTAAGTAGCCAAAAGTCAGAGAAAAGTCTAAAACGCCATAACCACTTCAATTTCGCCCTTGCTGAAAACAGTCCTGTGTGTTTTATTTTTATGTATTGGTTTATTTAACAGGGACAGTGCACATTAATAAACATTGCTGTAAATGCACCAGAGTTAGCCAAGAGGCTATTTTTCATCTGTAATGAACAGATGTTATACAGTCACCCTAAAAACAGGATATGTAAAACAATATAAGGGGCTGTGTTGGTGTGGGCATGTTGTTTTAAGTGCCAGCAAGACAATGAAATACAATCCAGCAATCTGGTTGGAGTAGCAGATTATTGCATTGAAAGGCTGATCAGAAAAATACTGCACAGCGGTTTCTAATACTGACAATGCTGGAAAGTTATGACGCTGCAGAACTGTTTAGTGTGCACATGTGGAATGTGTATGTGTCCACGGACCCCCGAAAAGTATGAATGGAACTGTTTGCGTGCTGGTATGATGGATTAACTGGTGGTTGAATTAACTGGTGATAGAGGCAGATGTTTTGTAGGGTTGGCTTTTGAGGTCCCCATGTCGACTAACCAGGAAATAAACATTCCAATTATTTCGCTTCTCTATCACATTAATTTGTCTGTGTCTTTTGAGACTTTACAATAGAAACAGTTTGTTGGAACATTAATTTCAGTGTCGACAAAAATATATGAAAGTATTAGACCTCTGAACTATGAAGATATTGTTCGCTGTCTGATGACATAAAAACAACAAAACAACTCATGCTGGAGTCAAACCACTGATCGCTACAACTGTAAGGTTTCTGCTGAATCCTTCCCAACTAATGTTATGCCATGGAGACATTGAGGAAAGAAAAGAGATAGTCATATAAACACTTCACAATAATAAAACCTGAATGCATCTAAAATGTGAGCGAATTGTGGTATTATTTATTGCAGCCATGCAATATAACGCGTTATGTTACAATATTTTCTTAAAGCACTGGCTGCATTTTGTACCTTGCATCATTTAGACCCACCAAAATCATATCCTTGACATAGGCAACACGGCAGCTGTGGTGTAGAAAAAACATTAACAGAGCTTGAATTAACTGGTGATATTCCCCTGCTTGATGTGCTGAATAGTGCAAGAATATCGTTGCAATTAGAGAGAATGTGAATGTGTGTAGCCTTTAATATAAAATATGGTTGATGGTATATACAGATGTCACAAGTTATATCACAAATTAATCTGGATGTCAATCAATCAATCTTTATTTATATAGCGCCATATCACAACAGAAGTCATCTCAAGGCACTTTTCACATAGAGCAGGTCAAGACCGTACTCTTTAATTTACAGAGACCCAACAATTCCCCCATGAGCAAGCACTTGGCGACAGCGGTAAGGAAAAACTCCCCTTTAACGGGTAGAAACCTCAAGCAGACCCCGGCTCTTGGTGGGCGGCCATCTGCTTTGACCGGTTGGGTTGAGAGAGAGAAAGAGAGAGGGAAAGGGGGAGGGGGGACAGAAGAAAAACAATCACAACAACAAACAACAACAAGCACAAGCAGCAACAGCCAGGGAAGGATGCCATCAGGACTGTGAAGGACCGCGAAGGTTCGGCCTGGGAGTCAGGTTTTTCTGTGAGATGAGAAAGCACAAAAAACTCCGGGGAAGAAGCAAAGTTAGTGACATGCATTGATGTTACATGAATACATACAGATGGAGAGGAGGAGGAGGAGAGAGGAGCTCAGTGCATCATGGGAAGTCCCCCAGTAGTCTAGGCCTATAGCAGCATAACTAAGGGCTGATCCAAGGCGAGCCTGGTCGGCCCTAACTATAAGCTTTATCAAAAAGGAAAGTTTTAAGCCTACTCTTAAACATAGAGAGGGTGTCTGCACCCCGGACTGAATCCGGTAGATGGTTCCATAGAAGAGGAGCCTGATAGCTGAAGGCTCTGCCTCCCAATCTACTTTTAAAGACTGTAGGGACCACCAGTAAGCCTGCATACTGGGAGCGCAGTGTTCTAGTGGGATAATACGGTATTATGAGCTCTTCAAGATATGATGGTGCCTGACCATTAAGGGCTTTGTAAGTTAGGAGAAGGATTTTAAATTCTATTCTAGATTTTACAGGAAGCCAATGTAGTGAAGCTAAAATGGGAGAAATGTGATCTCTTTTTCTAGTTTTAGTCAATACACGTGCAGCTACGCTCTGGACCAGCTGGAGAGTCTTTAGAGACTTGTTAGGGCAGCCTGATAATAAGGAATTGCAATAATCCAGCCTAGAAGTAACAAATGCGTGAACTAGTTTTTCTGCATCTTTTAGGGACAGGATGTGCCTGATTTTTGTGATATTACGTAAGTGAAAAAAGGCAGTCCTTGAAATTTGATTAATGTGGGAGTTAAAGGACATATCCTGATCAAAGATAACTCCCAGATTCCTTACGGTGGTGCTGGAGGCCAGGGTAATGCCATCCAGAGCAGCTTTATCATTAGATAATGTGTTTCTAAGGTGTTTAGGGCCAAGCACAATAACTTCAGTTTTATCTGAATTTAGTAGTAGAAAATTGCAGGTCATCCAGGTCTTTATGTCGTTAAGGCATGTTTGGAGTTTGTTTAACTGATTGGGTTCATCTGGCTTCACTGATAAATATAATTGGGTATCATCTGCGTAACAATGAAAATTTATGGAGTGTTTCCTAATAATATTACCTAAAGGAAGCATATATAAGGTGAATAGAATTGGTCCAAGTACAGAACCTTGTGGAACTCCGTGTCTAACTTTTGCCTTCACGGAGGATTCATCATTCACATGTACAAACTGAAATCGGTCTGATAAATAGGACTTAAACCAGGTTAATGCAGTTCCTTTAATGCCAATTAAATGTTCCAGTCTCTGCAAAAGGATTTGATGGTCAACTGTGTCAAATGCAGCACTAAGATCTAACAGGACAAGTATAGAGACAAATCCTTTGTCTGATGCAGTTAGGAGGTCATTTGTGACTTTCACCAGTGCTGTTTCTGTGCTATGATGCGCTCTAAATCCTGACTGAAAATCCTCAAAAAAACTATTGTTATGTAGAAAGTCACATAACTGATTAGAGACTGCTTTCTCAAGGATCTTGGATAGAAATGGAAGGTTAGATATAGGTCTATAATTGGCTAAAACACCTGAATCAAGAGTAGGCTTCTTAAGAAGAGGTTTAATTACAGCTACTTTAAAGGACCGTGGTACATAGCCTGTTACTAAAGACAGATTGATCATATCTAGTAAAGAAGTGCTCACTAAGGGTAAGGCTTCCTTAAGCAGCCTAGTTGGGATGGGATCTAAGAGACAGGTTGATGGTTTAGCTGAACAAATCATTGAAGTTAGTTCAGACAAGTCTACTGGAGAAAAACAGTCCAAATATATGTCAGGATTTATGTCAGGATTTACTGCCGTTACCAAGGTTCCTGTGTTTGGGGAGAGAACGGTGCCTGTTGAGGGCAGGAGATGGTTAATTTTGTCTCTAATAGTTAGAATTTTATCATTAAAGAAGCTCATAAAGTCGTTACTACTGAGAGCTATAGGAATACATGGATCAGTAGAGTTATGACTCTTTGTCAGCCTGGCCAAAGTGCTGAAAAGGAACCTAGGGCAGTTTTTATTCTCTTCTATTAATGCTGAGTAATAGGCGGCTCTGGCATTACAGAGGGCCTTCCTATATGTTTTAAGACTATCTTGCCAGACTAAGCGAGAATCTTCTACTTTGGTGGAACGCCAAATCCTTTCCAATTTTCGCAATGTTTGCTTTAATTTGCGGGTTTGGGAGTTATACCATGGAGCTAACCTCTTACGTTTTATTATCTTCTTTTTTAAGGGGGCGATGGAGTCGAGTGTTTGTCTTAGTGAGCCTGCAGCACTATCAATAAGATTATCAATTTGGGAGGGACTAAAGTTAACATAAGAGTCCTCTGTAGTATTGAGACATGGCAGTGAATTCAGTATTGACGGAATTGCTTCCTTAAATTTATCTACAACACTATCAGATAGACATCTAGTGAGGACATTTTTATCTAATGGTGTGTAATCCAGTAATAGGAATTCAAAAGTTATTAAAAAATGATCTGATAAAATAGGATTTTGTGGAAAAATTATTAAATGTTCAATTTCAATCCCATAAATTAGAACAAGGTCTAGGGTGTGGTTAAGACGGTGAGTGGGATTATTTACACACTGAGAGAAGCCAATTGAGTCTAATAATGAGAGAAATGCAGTGCTGAGACTGTCACTATCAACGTCCACAATGTACCACGCTTTGCCACAGCTGACACCATGCTACGTTCGGGCTGAGTGTAAACATACTCCAGACTGTATAATACAGGCTATATGAAATTATAAACAGTTCTCACATCGACTTGACATCAGATTAATAAAGATATTTTATACAAATATGAGACTGACAACAAGAACATGTCTTGACATTTGCAATTACTTCCTCTTTTCTTTAATACTGGCTCTCTTGGACTGGTACTGTGGACATTGAGCAATCTAAACAGACAAACATCATTTCAAAATTATGATGGATAGGTTAGTGTACATGAATCTCCATAGTGAAAACTAATAGTAGGCCATTGAGCGCACAGTATCAGCAGGCACTATCAGGACAGGTGCACAACATTAGTTAGTGTTACATCCACAGACAGGCTTTCAAAAACCCACAAAGTTGTGACATGTTAACTGAACTTATAAAGACTATTGCTCCCCTGTAGCCATTTTGGTTTCTACATTTGTGTAAACATTATCCAATTTCTGTTGCTATTTGCTAAATGAGAGTTAACAGTCATGTACAATATGGATGAATGAGTGTGCTGAGTGTAAGTATATCAATGTGATGAGAGAGATACATGCCTGTAGCCTTTAATATAAACATGATCGATGGTAGATAACATTACAGGTGTTGTATCACAAGTTAAACTGGGCATTACACTTTCACAACCTGGCACAGCTAAAACAGCTAGCAGCTAACTCCACACTACGTTCGAGCTGTACACATGCATACCTCAGACTGTATGTTTCACTTATAGGTTGTATGAAAGTATAAACAGTTTTCAAGTCGACTTGACATCAGATTCATGACAAAATATAAGACTGACAATACGAACATTTTATAAGCGACTTAATGCTACTGATGTTTACAGTATTTTGTACAGGCATCGACACAGTCACCCATCACGGCCTAATGCAGGGGAATATCACCAGTTAATTCAACCACCAGGTGCCCCTGATGAGTTACATAATTTCCATTTTCCTTGAAATTTCCAGTGTTTATACAGCATTTTAATCATAATCTGGATTATTAAATAATGAATCTATAATCAGAATATCAATAAATTCAGATGCAAATAATGAATAAATAAAATAAACACATTCTGCCAGTAGAAATGGCTCATGTGCATTTAGTGTCAGAGCAGGACTGGTCCATGCACCCTCCACCCAAAGTTGTGCTCAACTTGTTTGGATAAACAAATATACAATGCATTATTTTGTGTTTGTCATTTTTGTGATTTCAGTTGGATGTGCTGGCTATTAAACCCCCCCTGCAGTGATCCCCCCACCGAGACATCTTTTGCATTCACACACGTCTGTAAAAACTGTGGTTATAAATTTAACAGGAGAGGAAACTGTCCAGGGGGAAATAGAATTAAGCTTAACAGTTTAAGCTTCTGAAATAAAAGTTTTTAGACAGCTCTGATGGAGCTCAGGATTTATCAGGACGGCAATTTCACTGAATGAACCTGGACTGTCTGTGTGTAACAGCTGACCTTTTGGATGTGTAGAAGGACACAGAACATTAATTAGCATTAGATCCTGATCTTGTCGGCCTGTCGGGAGATTTAAATAATTAATGAAGTGACACTGCTATGCCTGATGTGTAAATGCGTAAATCTATCTATCTATCTATCTATCTATCTATCTATCTATCGATCGATCTATCTATCTATCTATCTACCTAGGCTATAGCAAGCATAGCCAATGACAATGTTTTGTAGAGATGCAGTAAGGGCAGATAATATAGCTATTAGGGATGTGCAGAGGGTCCAGTATTTGTATTTGTATCTGTATTTGTTTAGGCAGCAAAATTATTTGTATTTGAATAAAAGTGAAAAGAGGCTTAAAAATCCTGTTTTTTTTTTTTTTTATTACACTGTTAATTTTAGAAAATTAAAGTGTTACAATAAGTGTTCCTGAATAAACTACCTTAAAAAGGAGGTCCCCACACCGGGTCTCAAACAGGAGTCTCCCAGATCATAACAGATCACAACTGTGCTGACTACTGAGCTAAAACTTT
Source organism: Thunnus maccoyii (assembly GCF_910596095.1). Classification (NCBI taxonomy): domain Eukaryota; kingdom Metazoa; phylum Chordata; class Actinopteri; order Scombriformes; family Scombridae; genus Thunnus; species Thunnus maccoyii. Next base: position 1,077,383 of record NC_056533.1, on the reverse strand, counting down.
ACTCATTGCCTCATACCAGACACACTTTTACAGCCATAACACAGAGAGCTCAGCTTTATGTATGGGGAACACCCCTAACTCCAGGTGTAATGTCCAAAGTCAGAAATGTGCTTTATGTAGCAGGTGGATGTGACTCCCCTCGTTGAGACCTGCTGATAGATGTAACAGTGGAGCAGAGGAGAGGGACTGAGATAGCGATGTAACTGACCTATGTGCTGGTATTTGACATGTTTTTTTTTCTTCCCGAAAACTAATAATTTTTAAAATATTTGCATGAAACAAATATTCGTAAAAAAAACCAAACAAACAAAAAAAAACCCCACTATTTGTGCTTTCCCGAATAATGTATTTGTATTCGGGAACACCCCTAATAGCTATAACAATAAAAGTGAAAAATAAGTTGTTTTCTGGTTTTGGTTTAATTTCTATTTCAACTGCTGATTTGAAGACAAAAACAGGAAGAGCATATGGATTTCTGTTCTTTTTAATTCTCATGAAAGACGGAAAAACAAAATAATGCATTGTATATTTGTTTATCCTGTTATCAAACAAGTTGAACACAGCTTTGGACGGAAGGGTACACAGACCAGGAATGACCTGTACACAGAATAAATACAAAATGCAAGTTTTCATTCATGTACAGGTTTTGTCAAACAGTATAAGGGAATGTAGAGAGAAAATATTGCTGCTCTGGCACTTTATTAGTATTAGGACAGTGCACATACAGTACTATGAAAAGTTTTAGGCACATTAGATGTTTAGATTCTTATCCATAATGCAATACCATCAGGGATCTGATCATCCCAAATGTATTCTGCAGTATGACAACAACCCCAATCATCCAACCAGAGTCATAAAGAACTATCTTCAGCAGCAAGAAGAACAAGGAGTCCTGCAACAGATGTAATGGTCCCCACAGAGCCCTGATCTCAAGTAGGGTGAGTCTGGGATTACATGAAGAGACAGAAGCAGCTAAAACGCCTAAATCCACAGAAGAATTGTGGCAACTTCTCCAAGATGCAGGAGCAACCGACCAGCCAAGTACCTGAAAAACTGTGTGCAGGTGTACTGAGGAGAACTGCTGCTGTTTTAAAGGCAAGGCTGCTCACATCAAATATCGATTTCATTTAGGTTTCCTCTGTTTACTCAACTTTACTCAACTTTATATGAACTTAAATAAAAACTATTCATGGCATTATCTTTGAAGGCATCTTCACTTTATTTTTAGTGCCTAAAGCTTTTGCACAGTACTGTATGTGTACATACAAACTCCATCAAAAGTCGTACAGCTGTTAAAGCCGACTGACAGCTGATCCAACTGTGATCAGCTGCCACCATCATCAGAAACAGACATTGCTTCACATATTGCTTCAGAAGAAAGGATGTCTCATTTCTCTAAAAACGTGTCTCCTTGTTTCCTCTCTGGCATCTTCAGTGCGAGTGACTAAGACACAAGGAAAAGATGAAAGTGAGGGAAACGTGGATGTAAAAGGGAATTGAGATGTACCCTAAAAGTGTTCTCCCTATTAATTGACTCAGGTAATTTTTTTGTTCTCCTTTCAGGACTTTAAGGAGCAAATCATCCACCACTTGGCCACCCTGGTCCTCTTGTCATTTTCCTGGTGTGTCAACTACATTCGTATAGGAACGCTGGTCATGCTCATCCATGATGCCTCTGATGTTTTGCTGGAGGTCAGTCACAGCAACGCTAAACAATCACCTGATAGAATGTTGATACTGGGCGACAAATCCCTTGATTAAATTTGGTGCCAAACACTTTTAAAGATCAAAACATATAAAAATACTCCATTACCTTGTTAAAATCTCTTAAAATCGCTAATTAGTCCTTCTCCTCATTGAAAAACCCACAATTTCTGAATATGTAAATATTAATTTCAAAAGTTTAGCTGCTGGACACACAATGTCTCCTCCTTCACTGTAAAGTCCATCCTCAGTGTATGTGCACTGAAAGCTTCAAGTTACTACATCACACTTGAGTAAGTTGTATAATGGACCACAACTGGCTCCAAACTAGTTGTGATGTCACAAATAATGCTCATATTAACATGCTTTAACACAATTTAAGGTGAGCACAGAGAAACTTTCCTCCTTCAGCAGATGAATGTGAAAACTCACTCACTCTCTACTTTGCATTGGTGCCGAACATTCATATTAGATGTAAAATGTGTGGTGGTCATCCACACATTTAGGTAATTCAATTCGAGCTTTCTCTATGTCTTTGAATGTGGTTGACTAACTATACAACTCCTTCTTCTTTTAGTCTGCTAAACTGTTCAACTATGCCAAATGGGAGAAAACCTGCCAGAGTCTTTTTGTTCTGTTTGCCATAGTGTTTATGGTTACACGACTGATCATCTTCCCGTTTTGGTAAGCTGATGAATGATATATGTTTGAGTGTGAATCTGTATTTGTGCACCAAATGAAACAGACTCTAAAGACACATAATTTCTTCATTATGCAGTCAACACTTCTACACAGCTTGACTGAATACTAGTTTGACTGCTTGTATGAAGAAAAAAAATTAATTTAAAATTGAAGTTTACTGGGTTTGACTTTTTTTATGAGCTCAGTTGAACTGGAATAACAATCAAACCTACAAACAGATTAGGTTGTTTGCACACATACTACAGGAAGTGTTACTGCAGTCATTGACAATAATTGCAATGTTTGTATTGCATACTCAAATGTTGTTCATCACAGCCTGTTTTCTCTGAGAATCCTTGCTATTGAGCTCACTTCATTATTTTTACCTCACTGGTGGCATTTCCAAATACAGTGTAGTATAAAACATACACTTGGTTGTCATATTATGAGATCCATCTATATCATGAAAGTTCTAATGTTTGTAGTTTGTGATGAACCTGTTCTACAGAGGTGTTGATTCAGCTTTATATTCATTGTTGAGGCTATAGTTTGTGTTCATGCTGTATTGTGTAATACTTAGAGATGTTACTTTATTGATCACTATTGGGTGAACTTTTTTTTTTACATTGAGCTAGTTAGCAATTACTGTGCCTGCTGCTCAGCAATGACCGTGTTCTGTATTTTGAATGGGTGTCAGAGAGGAGCCACTGTGGCATTTCAGCTACCAGGAGTACCTCTGATTTTACCAACAAGCTGCATGTTGCTGCTCTCCATCTACTCTAAACTCATCATATAACACAGTAGGGTGTTTTATCTCAAACTAGAGGAAATGGTTAGAATATGAAATGATTAATTTAGAACGCTTAGCTATTGGCCTGCACTGGATAGTCAAATTTGTAAAACTAATGTTGCTCCACAACCGTTTTTGAAGAGGTGTATAATCTAGAGAGTCCAGGTACCTGTAAAACAGTTCCTCCATTGTTTTCCTCTGTGTGGTTTTGTGATTGCCATCATTGAAAAAATTCAACCATCAAGGAACCTTTGCTAACCACATCTCTTCCTTCCCTCATTTCCTGTCATTTCTCTCCTTCATAGTAGTCTACTTCTCTCAGTATTACACAATACCATTCAATAGTACCTCAAACTACAACCTCAATCAATCAATGCCTCTCTAAAACAGTGTCAGTAGAAACTGAACATTAGAACCTTCATGAAGGGAGGATTTGTTGTAGGGCTATTAGACTATATTAGTTTTATCTTGGTGGATCTAAAAAAAACCTAGTGTTATGAGATGTGAAGGTATTTGCTGAACAGGTTCTTATCCAAAAACATATGATACAAGTAAGAATATACTGAAGGTCCTATAACCAGAACCTTCTTTTGGGTTCAAACAGCATTTAATTTGTTTACTGGTAAATCACACAATGTAATATAATTACACAGTACACAGATCAGAGAGTTTAACTTTTTGACTCCAACTTTTGTAATGTGGCTGTGTTTCAGGCTGATCCACTGTACCTGGGTCTATCCTGTTCACCACTACCCCGCCTTCTTTGGCTACTACTTCTTCAATGTGATGCTGGTGGTCCTCCTCTGTCTGCACATATTCTGGGCCTACCTCATTCTCTGCATGATCAGAAAATTCATGTTTGGCACTGTAAGTCTGCTCAGTAAGACGTATCTGTCATCTATCAATATTTTCAAATATTTTTGGATTAGTGTAAAATAGTCATTTGGCAAAGTTTCCACTCTTTTCATTGTGGTCTGGTAAAGCCACTGAGACACCATTAGACATGATTTCAGTGAGGCTATATGGCAAATCATGAACATGAATCCACCTACAACCTGACTGGATGAACTCATCACTTGCTGGGTTGTGATCGGTCACTGAATTTAAAATAGAACAAAATGGAGTCTGTTCTTGAAACACTGTCAAATGTTTTTCCTACATTGTCAAGTGAAGAGGCACCTCACCTCTTCCAGCAGTCTCCTACATTATCCCCCAAAATAATATTTTTAAAAAATGAATCTGAATGGGTGATTCCATCCTAAAGCTTTATGATAGTCAATACTTATGGTGTAGGCCTTGATTTATAGTACAGCGTCTGAGTTCACCTTGATATCATCACCACAACACATGTATCGTACATGATCAGGTCTTGTTGTGCTTTAATTATGTTCCCCACTGTAACTATGTTTACATTCTTTCATGTACTTTCTGATACAGTGTGACTGTGAGCTACATCATACTTACAGAACTGGAATTACATTCAGGTAACTTATATTTGGCCATGTCTCATTACTGAATAGGAGACTGCTGCTATGCAAACACTGTGTTTATCTTTATCCATTCATATAGAATGGCGATTGCAGTGAGTGATCATCCACAATCAGAAACTTGTAGGGGAGAAACAGCAGCCCAAGCTGACCGATCACAGTTCTTGTTGTCTACATGTGGCATCTCTATAGCTGCTGTAGCCCTGACATGTAGTTATATTTTTGGCTCACATCAGCTATGACAACGCCTACAGGGTAGCACCTTAAAGAAGAAGTATTTATCCAGCTAAACCATAACCATTGAAATGCATGAACATAAAAAGACTTCAGTGCAGCAGCACTCTGACTTAACTATCATATGATTGGAATTCTGCCTGTCTACATCATGCATCTGCCCCTCACTGTCTGTAGTCTCATCTTGCCCCACCCTGCTCATAGAAAATGAATAGGTGAATCGCTGTTAGAGTTTGAGTTCATTAGTATTCATGCTCACAGTTAACAACTGAATAGAAGCAGAATTCAAATTAATAAAAACAGAAATATATCTATACATGATTGTGCATCATAAAAATTATACATACATCTCTATACACACATGCACCTATACATTCATACTCATATCCGGTTCTACAAGGATGCAAAAGCATGCTTTGGAATCTAAATGGTTACTTTATCACCAGAAAAAAATATTAAAACTTAATGAAGTAACATATTAGCAGTCGAACAGTGAATGTAAATGATCGCCAGGTCATTCAGTCATTCATGGTCAGGCACTCACATAGGTGTATTGTTTTGATGTATGCCTGGGAAACTGTATAGCACAACATATGACTCAATTCTGAATTTTCACTCACCCCACAAAATGTCCGTGTCACATGCAAGTTAAAATTATATGATGCAGAAATGTAATGTTACTCATTAACGTTGCATGTGTGTGTGTTATGTATATGTATATGTCGTAATAACTTTTTAAACTTAAGCAGTGTTACACTTCATTGCGTCTTTATGCTATTTTTTATGGTGGCCATGAAGTGCAAAACGCAACAAATAGGAAAACAATAAATCACAACTGTGATTTGGCTATTGGACTATGTGGCAAGTACTTCAGCAAAAACATAAGCTACATGTTTAACGTGATGTAGTGAGAGTGAGATTGTTGAAACAACTAAATCATTCCATGGGTCCAATCTACATATGGCATGTAGATGGCTCGAATAGGCTGAAACCTTTGGCTTGGCCCTGTCAAGATGTATAGATGGCTTTTCAAGAAGATTACAGATTCTCTCTTCCTTCAAACACTTTTTATACATATCATTCATTCTCATGTAGTCTTGCTTTCACTAATGATGTACAGATCTCTGGGCTTCAAGCTCTAGTTTGAGACAAATACATTTTCATCATCAAAATGGACATTTTTTCCTTTCATTTTTGTGAATGTCTGTTGGCTCAGTGGTTTAGAACACTGCTCTCATGATCAGCTACCCCTTAGATGACAAGGTTGTTTGTTCGATACCTGCTCACTGCAGTGCTCCTCATAATATTGCTGTCATGTACAAAGTTGCTTCACATCTTTATCCTTTACCATAATTCAATTCCACTCTAGCTCACCTTAAAACTATTACCTAAAATGTGGATTGATATGCTTGTTAAAGACATCTTTTCCTGTTCTGCATAGCATGTCTGAGTAGTGTAGTGGTTTAAGCTCATGTAATTTCTGAACTCCTTTTAGATGCAAAGGTTGTGAGTTCGAGCCCTGCTTAGGGCAGAACTCCGTAGAGTTGAAAGATGAAGGAGTCCAGGTGATGTCAATCTGCTTGCTGAGCTGAGCTGAACTGCTGTTTTGGCAATTTCATGCAAGTGACAGGCTAAATACCAGAATCTAGCCTAACATTTCTGTGTGACATGTTAGCACAGTGCATAGCATGTCTGTCTTACAAACATGACGGTGTAGGTTCAATTCCACCCATTCCTGATTTTAATCTTGCTAGATTTTTCAATAGTGTTCAGCTTCCAGTTATGCAATCTAAATTCGCTTTCAGCAATCACACGCAATTGCATTTTCTAGTTATTCTTATTCTTCCGTACGTTTTTTGAAAGCTTGGACGCAATCACACATTGTTCTTCTCAGTCTTTATTCTTATTCCGTCTTCCATACGTTTTTTGCCGCGTTTCAACTGCTGCACACTTTGTGCTATAAAAACCATTCAAACGTCAATCTGTGTTTCAGCAATTTTTTATAACTTTTTAAAACATTAAAATTTATAATGGCAGTCTATGGGACGAACTGTCCAACTGAGTTGGAACCTTGGTCACTTTGACACTCAACTGCTCGGAAGTCCCTTATCGTACAGACGCCATTCAAACTGTAAAATGTTCACAAAAAGAACTTTCAAAGTTATCAGACTGTTTAGTGATATCTTTTGTAGTTTTTCAGCAATTTAAGCCCAAAGTCAGGGGTTTTGAAGACTTTTTCAGGTCTCACCAGTGTGTCATGTGATCAGGCACAGTGGAGAGCACAGATAATTTTAGACCAGAAATGTTTTTCTAAACTGCTGTCACTCCCACAATTTTGCTATTTATCTGTAAATGTGTAATTTTGGTGAATATTTTAACTCCAGCTGTATTAATTCCCATGGACTTCCATTGTAGATTGAGATTGTGAAAACAAAAGACAGGGCATCCACCATCAGGGCCGTACACTGGGAGTCAAAGGCATACGAGACCGCTATAATAACTCGCCATTTTACAAAAACACCATGACACTACGATAACCAGCAAAAAATATTTCATCATGGTTAAGTGTTACAGATCATTAAGTTATTTACTCTCATTGACTTCAATGCAGTACTTTACCAGTTGTATGTAGAACTAAGTTAATGTTTAGTGTCAACTGCTGTCAGTTACAGTTGTGCTGTCCTGATGGTCTAGTGGTCACACATAATCCCTGTAACTGTAAGGTCACCTGTTCATATCTAGCCTGGTACCAAGGTCTCTGCATCCTCCTGTTTCTGGCCATCTGTTGTGAGCTCTTGTGTCTTTAAAGTTGACATGCCACATCCTGTGCTACTTTTGCAATTTCCAAACTCAAATTCCTGATCTTCAGTGACAAATCTCAAATATCCAATTTGTGTAAAATGCCACAAAAAGTATATATTCAACTCAGTAAACACAACATTCAATTCATAATTCATCCCATCAAAAGCTCCTCCTAGGTATGTCCCTAGATATTTTCATGCTTGTGCACACACAGTGGTGATTGGGTTTGCTCAGTAGTTGAGTGGTAAGGTGGTCCTTTTTCAATGCAAAGGTTAAGAGTTCAAATCTCACTTTTGCCATCCTACATGTGATCTGAATCTTTGCGTTTTCCAGCATAAGTTCTGACACTTCTCACATTGAAGCAGTGTTTGTGTATAAATTACTAGACATGGGATACATTTCAGATCTTCAACAAAATAAAAACTCAATACAAATGTAGTCATGAAACATGTTTTCACTGAAGGTCATAAGCTACATCAAATGTTTCTGAAAGTATATTCATATACCTCAACAGAGCATCAACAATGATGACCACTATGAATTATTATAAAGAAAATCAAGAGTTTTGCTTCTTCTTTTTTTTTCTTTTTCTTTCTTATTCTGCTTCTTCCTTTTCTTCTTCTTCTTCTTCTTCTTCTTCTTCTTCCACTCCTTCTGAGATTCATATTTGGTGTTATTCATTGAAATACTTGGACCCCGCTCATTGCCAAATTTGGCTTAGTGCAAAAAAACATATTTCTGATAGAGGAACCCATCAGAGAGTGCCAGTAAACAGAAAGAAATTACAAGAACCCAAAACTCCAGCTCAGTGTTCTCTGCTGCAGCTTAGGTTTCAAACATACTCTCAGGTAGAGGTTTTGGTTACTTTGCCTTTGGCTGGTGGTCCCATCAGTTGCTTGTTGTATTGGCTGAACACCCATTCCCTCTCTGTCCATTTTCACTTCCTTTCCACCCTCCCCTTCATATCTGCTTTTCTACATCTATTTCTCTCTTTCTTACATCACAGCTTACCAGAGATGAGAGAAGTGACAATGAAGACGAGGAGGAGAATGAGAGCAGCCTGACAGAGGATGAAGAAGGACAGCACAAGCTTGACAATGGGTTGGCATTTGATGAGAAGGAGGACCAGAACTTTGGATGCTTGTCTCCACCAGAAAACATCTACCAGTCAAAGAATGACTCACGCTGAGTATTATCAGTAGAGCCAAAGATGTGAGAAACAGAACAGTGCTAAATACATTTCATCCAATATGGACCAATAAAATATGCAAAATGTGTGATTTATTCCAGATGCTGGAACATGACCTAGCCCAAAAAGCATTACTGTTCTCACAGTGCTTTGAACTGAGATTTGAAATCAACTTCTACGGTATATGCCATGTACTTTTTTGTATCTTTTAATTATTCCCATAGATAACTTGACAAACAATGGGACGTTCCAGTGATGATCTTTCCAGTAAGTCTGCAATGAGTTTGATAGAACATTTTTATTCATCTAAAACATACATTTGGGGTGTTAATTGGAATCAGATGAGAAAAATGTACATGCATTTCATGTCTTTGTGTCCAGATAAATTCAAATAATAACTTTTAGTGGTGAGGGTCAATGTGATGTAGATTTTGTTGTCTCTTGTCATCACTGATGCCTGCTGGGGTCGCACAGACATCTGTGCACTGCCCAAAAATGACTGCCCAAATGAAGACCACTCTGAGTGTATTCATCAACTGCATATGTGGAAGTGCATGCAGACAACCAGTGTACTGTAGCAAAAACAGAACTCCATCTACCATCCACCCTGCTTTCATCATCTGCATCTGTTTTGGAGTATGTCAGGGCCCATGCCTGGCCAGAGTTGCGCCTTTTAGGGGACTCCCAACCTGTTAAGGTACCTCTACCTGCCCCGTCCTTTCTCGTATGTCACCTCCAAGTTCCCATCATGTTCAGTGTACACAAAGTCTACAAAACCCACCAGTGCTCCTGTACTGGAATAATACAATGTACCTCCTGGATTTCTGTTTGTCAAATAGTTTGTACACAGTTTTATTAGAATTGTGCACTATGCACAACATAAATTAAAAGGTCTTTAAACTGGATTTTGGTGCTACAAGATTCAGTAAACGTGCAGGACTTGGTTTGGTTGATCTTGTTCTTAGGTTTGGTATTGTCTAACAAATCTGCAATTCATCAATTACCATGCAGGAAACATGGGACTTTTGGAGACAGGGATCTGGAATTTTGGTGCATCCAGCTTTGGGCCCAGACGTCCAGGGGTGTATTCTAGAAAGTGGGGGTAGTGACAACTCTGAGTTTGTTCACCCTGAGATGAGGGAAACTCTATGTTTTCAGTGCCTGAAAGAGAGCTAACTTGAACTCTGGGTCAATTACCATGGTAACTTACTTTGTGAAGCTAACCTGCTCACCGGCATGTTTTCTTCAACAGACCCTGAGTTTCTGTCTGTCTCCTCCCTCTAACAGAGCCAGACACGCTACTTGATTTCCTCATTCATTCAGTCCGTATCAAAACATGTATTGAAGCTCATTCATTAGTGAAGGTTTCCTGTCTGTCAAATAAAAATCCGCAGTTCAGAATAAAACCTCTGCATGTTCTTCTTTTATAACACTGTGACTCTGTGCACACAAGACAGCTGTCAGTTTGTCAGGAACAAGGTGCACCGAGCAACTCCTGCACTGAAATGTTTAAAGCACATAATGTGTAATCTCAGTTTAAATTTAAAAAATCGGTATGAAGCTTTAGACGCTTAGGATCAATGAATAATTATCTCTATCACTAATGTTTTGATTGGTTGCACTGATGGAACATCATCATCATCCTATAATATTGGAGATTATATGTTAATATTTCTGAGTGAGCAGGATCAAGCAGCATCACTGAATGCTGTTCAGCCCAGATACAAATAGATGTCTAAAACTTTAAAATCTACTGTATTTTAATCTCAATGCCTTTTCAAGTACAAATCACCAAACACATTATTATCGGATCAGATAGTGAGCTTACCATCATGTCTCTATGTCTTTAATCTATATATGTTTTAAATCTTTAACTTATTTTTCATTTTCAGCTGCTACCTCCTGTGTTTTTCCCCATCATATTAAAGCTGAATAAATATATTTAAAATGTAATGTAGTCTACAGCCTGATACACAGTAAGATTCCACCACTTTATCATCATGGCCGCCATATGGGCTTTCTCCACAAAGGAGAAACTGGTACGGGTCTGAATGCTTGACCCCTGCAGTGAGGGAATCTGGTGGCTCTGTTATGCTGTGGGGGTAATTTTGCTGGCATGGTTTAGGTCCACTTGTCTGTTTAGAGGAAAGGGTCACTGCAAATCAATTCACAGTTGTTCTGAGTGATCACCATTATCCTGTGATGAAACATTTCTATCCTGATGGGAGTTGTCTCCTCCAGGATGACAAAACCCCCATCCATGGGGCACAAGGGGTCACTGAATGGTTTGATGAGTATGAAAATGATGTGAATCATATGCTATGGCCTTCACAGTCACTATATGTCAACCCTGTTGAACACCTATGGGAGATTTTGGACTGTGTTAGACAGCGCTCTCCACCACCATCATCAAAACACCAAATGAGAGAATATCTTCAGGAAGAATGGTATTCCATCCCTACAGTAGAGTTCCAGAGACTTGTAGAATCAATGCTAAGGCACATTGAAGCTGTTCCGGTGGCATGTGGTGGCTCAACACCTTACTAAGACACTTTATGTTGGTTTTTCCTTTAATGTGTCACCCATCTGTATCATCATATTGCGCGCTGTGGCTGCTGTGTGAGCAGGTCGTCCACTAATTGGAAGATTGGCTGTTGATCCCCATCTCCTCCAGTCCGCATGTGGAAGTGTCCTTGATCAAGATATTGAACCCCAAATTGCTCCTGATGACTGAACCAGCAGTGTGTGAGTGTGTGTGTGTGTGAATGTGCATTAGATTAGATCCTGATGGGCAGGTTAGAAGCGTGTGAATGAGTGAATGTTGTATGTATGTATTGTAAAGTGGTTTGAGTGGTCGCAAAACTAGAAAGGCGCTGTATAAATGCAGCCCATTTACCATTATTAAGGAAATGTAAATTGATTAATGTAAAATGATTAATTAATGGACAACACTGAATAAAACTTTACTGTCAAAAACCTGAAGATGTGCATAGCAATGCCTCTCTCCTGGGTGTCAGCTGATGCAGGGCGAATACAATCAATCAAAATAGTATTCCAGCACACACTGGGATATTGGGATTGACTCTATTTTATTAATGGGTTACATTAAAAAACAAGAGGCGAGAACTACATGTTCCGTTTATTGCTCCATCAGATTCATTCTGTACTTGATTGCCATCAGGTGTGTCTTTAAATAGTCACGTGCTGATCAACAGAGGATCCAACAGGTTCACACACAGAATCTCATTTTCCAATACATATACACTTAAAAAATAAACAACAGGCAACAGTGACTATGATTCTACCTTACAAAAGGTAGAAAAAACTTTATTGTGTTAACTTATTGACACTTTTCCCTGCTCTGACTCTTTTTTTAATGATAAATGTGTACCATCCACATACACATGCATTAATATCTCTACATCCACTGGATTAAAATAGAGGCTCTGCCTTTTATTTACCTGCTGCCATGGTGACTCGTAGCATCAGAGCTCCATTGATGATGGCTTTTTTCATTCATCATGCACGTGCTTAACTCAGACTGAACATATTCAGAGTTTATTAAACAAACTCTGATCAGCTGTTCTGGAACCTAAATCTCAGAGTTTGAAACTGCTTTTCTGGAATGGACCCAAGGATTGCCTGAAGGCACTGGAAATGTGGGTGAGTGCAAGTGTCAACAAGGCAATAATAATAATTTATGGAGGTACAAATAATTTTTAAACAAAATTCTTGGTATTTTGTGCAAAACAATACAATCTTTGAGCTGAACATCACAGACAATAAGTGTTGAAGGTTTTAAAGCACACACTGTATATTTGAGTTACAGCACAATCACTAGAGGATAAGAGTCTTTCAAAGAACGTTTACTCTTGCCCAATGTCATGATTGTTGTGCTAAAGAAATATTTGAAGTATTTGTTACTGTTCTCCTCTAAAATCAATAACGCAAGCACAGAGTGAAGAAGGTTGTAGGTTTATTTATTATATGGAAATACTGAGTGAGGTTTGGAGTATGTGGATGATGCAGGTGATTGTCATATCAGTCCCTGGGAGGCACACATTTCAGCACTGTGAAGGAAGAGTCAGTATCATGGAGTAGTATGAAGTTGTTGCCATGTTATGGGAAATGTATTCATCCTTTATGTTCTTTTCAGCCTACATTAAATATAGTCCTGTCAAGTCCAGTATGTTTTAGGTAGAGTTATAATTTTGACACATAGTTTAACATTGAAGTGCTTGTTTCATTTTTATGCTACAGCAATGAAATATACATATAATGAAACATAGTATGGAGTACAACTGCTCTTCTGGATGATTACGCATTGTTATAATTCACATATATGCGAACTGGTCTTTTTAGTTGTAATTCCACTGTTGCCCATGGGAAGGTGCTCATCACCCTGCTTATCTCTATCAAGTCATGGAGCAGGCTCAGACGGCTGACTATGTGTGCAACAGAAAAGTGGAAACAGTTTCTGTCTGATTTGAATGTTGATGCCCTCTTTATGACTGAGAGTGATCAGGGATACATTTTTGATAATGTATTATTAAGACAGGTGAAACCAGTAATACACCTGCAAACCACTAGAGAAAAGACCATTTTACATCTCATAACCACTTTAGACCTGTTCATCACACTTTTGTTATCCAAATATTATTTATTGTGTGATTGCTGGACGCAATCACACATTGTTCTTCTCAGTCTTTATTCTTATTCCGTCTTCCGTACGTTTTTTGCTGCGTTTCAACTGCTGCATACTTTGTGTTATAAAAACCATTCAAACATCAATCTGTGCAACTCATTCAGCAGATGTGTGCTTGTATTTTTCTGAAATGTAACATGTTTCAGCGATTTTATATAATTTCTTAAAACATTAAAATTTATAATGGCAGTCTATGGGACGAGCCGTCCAACTGAGTTGGAACTTTGGTCATTTTGACACTCAACTGCTCGGAAGTCCCTTATCGTACAGACGCCATTCAAACTGTAAAATGTTCACAAAAGTTTGAACTTTCAAAGTTATCAGATTGTTAAGTGATATCTTTTGTAGTTTTTCAGCAATTTATGCCCACAGTCAGGGGTGTTTCAGACTTTTTCAGGTCTCACCAGTGTGTCATGTGATCAGGCACAGTGGAGAGCACAGATAATTTTAGACCAGGAATATTTTTCTAAACTGCTGTCACTCCCACAATTTTCTCTCCTCAAGCACATATCTTGTCTCAGTATGTTGCCACAAGCCTCCTCTCTCTCAAAATGTAAATAAATTTCACATAGGACTTATAGTTTTTTGAGATCTGAACCTTAATTGATAGAGAGTCCCTGTCATGTTCTCATTGGCTGCAATACAGTCTGCAGGATGTGTGTCTTCTCTCACTCTGGTTTCTTAAACTTACAGATTCTCTCTTCCTTCAAACACTTTTTACACATATCATTCATTCTCATGTTAAACTAGTCTTGCTTTCACTAATGATGTACAAATCTCTGGGCTTCAAGCTCTAGTTTGAGACAAATACATTCTCCTCATCAAAATGGAGATTGTTTCCTCTCATATTTGTGAATGTCTGTTGGCTCAGTGGTTTAGAACACTGTTCTCTGATGAGTTTCAATTTAGATGACAAGGTTGTGTGTTCAATACCTGCTCACTGCAGTGCTCCTCATAATATTGCTGTCATGTACAAAGTTGCTTTCCATTGTTTATCATGTACTATAAGTCAATTCCCCTTTAGTTTACATTAACAATATTACCTAAAATGTGGATTGCTATTTTTGTTAAATACATCTTTTCCAGCTGTAGAGCTCCTGTCTGGGTAGTCCAGTGGTTTAAGCTCGTGTCACTTTTCAACTCCTTTTAGATCCAAAGGTTGTGAGTTCAAGCCCCGCTTAGGGCAGAGCTCAGTAGAGTTGAAGGATGAAGGAGTCCAGGTGATGTCAATCTGCTTAATGAGCTGAGCTTAACTTCTTTTTTGTCAATTTCATGCAAGTAACAGGCTAAATACCAGAATCTGGCCTGATTTTAGTGTGTGATATGTTAGCTCTGTGCATAGCATGTCTGTCTTACAAACATGAGAGTGTAGGTTCAATTCCACCCATTGCTGATTTTAATCTTGCTAGATTTTTCAATAGTGTTCAGCTTCCGGTTATGCAATCTAAATTCACTTTCAGCAATCACACGCAATTTCTACAGAAATTGCATTTTCTAGTTATTCTTCCGTACGTTTTTTGAAAGCTTTCAACTCCTCTATACTTTGAGCTACAGAAATCATTCAACTTCAAAATATTCAGCTCTTTGAGGACATTTATGCTATTAATTTTCAACTTTCTATAATAATCCATTGATTTTATATATTTTTTTTAATTATTAAAATTTATAATGGAAAGTCTATGGGAGGAATGTTTGAAAGCTAATATCTCAAAAATCAAAAGTGCTAGACTATTCATATTTGAAGTAGAGGTGTCCCATCTGAAAATGCTTAACATATTAAAAGATGGTATCAATAGCACCACCATGTGGTCAGTTATTAAATGTTTTGCGTTTTGGCTAATAACTCATAAACGGTAAGTCCTATCACAAAAATATTTGGTGAGCATGTTCCTTGGATGATGCTGATTAGATTGATATAGGCCACGCCCATTTGCGCTTATAGATTTTTTCCACCATTTTGTTTTTTTTAATGAACATATGTTTTGCTTCTGTTGGCACATATTTCATCCAATCTTCACCAAACTTGGTACATGCCATGTTTAGAGGACCCTGAACACAACTTATTTATTTGTTTTCAGATATCACTAACGGTTTGTCTGTTATTGGTTACCAAACTTTTGAAGGCATGGCCTAATGCACTTAATGGTCAATAACTCCTCAATAAAGAGTTGGATTGTGACCAAATTTGGGAATTTTGTACACAAGGTGACCTGTCAGAAGTGTGTAACATTTCATAAAATTTTGCCCAAATGGGGTGCTAAAGTAACTTTTTAACACTACTATTTCTACAATTCTGTTGTCTTTAATGAAGTGAAACTTGGTAGATAAGTTTTCCATGAGAATCTGCACAACATACTGAATTATGGCACCAATAGCCCCACCTTGTGGTCATAAATAAAACACCACCATACAACTTATTAACTGCCAAATCTGTAAAATGCAACATGCCATGGTAATCAAATTGTATTCGTACAGATGGGGATCCTGAACGAGTCTTTAGTATTTTCAACAGCGCTTTGCGATTTATTTCAGTATTCAGCATTCACACGCATTTTCCGCAGGAAATGCATTTCTAGTTACTATTGTCATTATGATTAAAGTAAATTGTGCATGTAATCAGTGAATTTAATGGGATATAAAAACAACTGTTAAGTTATTCTGAACAAACCAGAGGTGGGAACTATGTTTCTTACAGTATGCTTCTCAACCTGCTCTAACTTGAATAGAATAAGAGTTTAAAGGGGTACTGAATTAAATTTAAAAAAAAACTGTAAAAAAAGAAAACAATCACAAAAAACACTCTTCATAAGCCAAAATGCTTCTCCTTTCTTCGTCTCTGTTTCAAAGTAGCTGTAATTAAACCTCTTCTTAAGAAGCCTACTCTTGATTCAGGTGTTTTAGCCAATTATAGACCTATATCTAACCTTCCATTTCTATCTAAGATCCTTGAGAAAGCAGTCTCTAATCACTTATGTGACTTTCTACATAACAATAGTTTATTTGAGGATTTTCAGTCAGGATTTAGAGCGCATCATAGCACAGAGACAGCACTGGTGAAAGTCACAAATGACCTCCTAACTGCATCGGACAAAGGATTTGTCTCTATACTTGTCCTGTTAGATCTTAGTGCTGCATTCGACACAATTGACCATCAAATCCTTTTGCAGAGACTGGAACATTTAATTGGCATTAAAGGAACTGCATTAAGCTGGTTTAAGTCCTATTTATCAGACCGATTTCAGTTTGTACATGTTAATGATGAATCCTCCGTGAAGGCAAAAGTTAGACACAGAGTTCCACAAGGTTCTGTACTTGGACCAATTCTATTCACCTTATATATAAGGAATCTAAGGAATCTGGGAGTTATCTTTGATCAGGATATGTCCTTTAACTCCCACATAAATCAAATTTCAAGGACTGCCTTTTTTCACTTACGTAATATCACAAAAATCAGGCACATCCTGTCCCTAAAAGATGCAGAAAAACTAGTTCACGCATTTGTTACTTCTAGGCTGGATTATTGCAATTCCTTATTATCAGGCTGCCCTAACAAGTCTCTAAAGACTCTCCAGCTGGTCTAGAATGCAGCTGCACGTGTATTGACTAAAACTAGAAAAAGAGACCACATTTCTCCCATTTTAGCTTCACTACATTGGCTTCCTGTAAAATCTAGAATAGAATTTAAAATCCTTCTCCTAACTTACAAAGCCCTTAATGGTCAGGCATCATCATATCTTGAAGAGCTCATAATACCGTATTATCCCACTAGAACACTGCGCTCCCAGTATGCAGGCTTACTGGTGGTCCCTACAGTCTTTAAAAGTAGAATGGGAGGCAGAGCCTTCAGCTATCAGGCTCCTCTTCTATGGAACCATCTACCGGATTCAGTCCGGGGTGCAGACACCCTCTCTATGTTTAAGAGTAGGCTTAAAACTTTCCTTTTTGATAAAGCTTATAGTTAGGGCCGACCAGGCTCGCCTTGGATCAGCCCTTAGTTATGCTGCTATAGGCCTAGACTGCTGGGGGACTTCCCATGATGCACTGAGCTCCTCTCTCCTCCTCCTCCTCTCCATCTGTATGCATTCATGTAACATCAATGCATGTCACTAACTTTGCTTCTTCCCCGGAGTTTTTTGTGCTTTCTCATCTCACAGGAAAACCTGAGTCCCGGGCCAAGCCTTCAAGGTCCTTCACAGTCCTGATGGCATCCTTCCCTGTCTATTGATGCTTGTGCTTGTTGTTGTTGTTGTGATTGTTGCTCTCCTGTCCCCCCTCCCCCTTTCCCTCTCTCTTTCTCTCTCTCAACCCAACCGGTCAAAGCAGATGGCCGCCCACCAAGAGCCGGGGTCTGCTTGAGGTTTCTACCCGTTAAAGGGGAGTTTTTCCTTACCGCTGTCGCCAAGTGCTTGCTCATGTGGGAATTGTTGGGTCTCTGTAAATTAAAGAGTACGGTCTTGACCTGCTCTATGTGAAAAGTGCCTTGAGATGACTTCTGTTGTGATATGGCGCTATATATAAATAAAAATTGATTGATTGATTGATTTCAGTACATCTCAGCTCTTTCAGGAAATTATGATGCTGCACAGCCACTTGTCTCCTACAAAATTATCCTGAGCCTGAAAAGCATGTCAGACCTTCACAAACTAATTAAGCAACATTTTATTTAGACATATTCTGCAGGCTACAGCTGTTATTATTGCTCCTTTATGTCGGTTCTGTTCTTTCAGTAATTAACGGGGTTAAATTGTCTATTTGTGTCTTATTCTGTGACAGACAGATGCTGCTATAGGGCTACAATCAAATGATAAAATTTGGAGCAGTTATTGGGTGTTTTCCCTCCAGTTATCACTATGTAAGTGGTAAATGGTAAACGGACTGTACTTGTATTGCACCTTTCTAGTCTTCTGACCACTCAAAGTGCTTTTACACTACCAATCACATTCACCCATTCACACACATTCATACACTGAATGGGTACAGGGGTTACCATGCAAGGTCCCAACCTGCCTATCAGAGGAAATCTAATCATTCACACACATTCTCATACCGATGGCACAGCCATCAGGAGCAATTGGGGATTAAGTATCTTGCTCAAGGACACGTCAACATGCGAATTGGAGGAGCCAGTTTCAACTATAGAGTTTAAACTGTTACTTAATAAGTTCTACATACTGAGAGCCGACCTCTACATATTTGACAGTTGAGGTGATATCATGAGCGTCATGAGCAGTTGTTGTCTTAGCTCCTCCCAGCAAAGGAGGAACTAAGACGCAGGGAAGAGATGTGACTGAGGGAAGCAAGGAGACATGTTAGCGTAATGAAAAGCACCCCAGGTTTTCTGTTATACCTCTGTGATACCACACGGGGAGTTGTTGTCCGCTGGAAGAGACCAGCTTCTGCTGGAACAAGGGTTCAACTGGTATACAGTATAGGTCTTTTTTTAAGATTATTATTTTGGTTTGACAGGAGGTCAGAAACCATGGGGAGAGAAGGGGATATGGCATGCAACAAGGGTCCCCCAGCCAGAGAATTGAACCATGGATGTTGTGGTTATGTGATATGCGCCTTGGCAATTAAACCACCAGGGCTACAGTGTAAGTCTTTGAAGGCTGATAATAGCTGTGTTTCGACCAATGAGTCAAGTACATTTTGAATGGATTTTGGAATGAGGTGCATTTCCTCAGCATGGGTGAAGCGGATAAACAGGCTTCTGTCAAAAACCTCTCAGCTCAGAGCCAATCACATGGCCATGCTCTATCAACTCAGAAAATCAGTTCTCTCTCCCTCCATAAAGAGCTATCTGTGGTCAGTTCAGCAGTGAGTTCCCCTGAACATCGAGCACTGCTCCAAAAGGAACATTCAAATCAAAACACTGATTTTCAAGAGAAAAGCACACATCACTGACCACACTGATAAGCCAAGTGTGACTTCTGTGTTATCAGGTGAAGAGCTGAAGCTGTCGATCAGACCAACACATCAGTGTGGGGCCACTGTTGGCCTTTTATGAAATGTACAACCAGCCAGTCGGTGTCACCTATCTTATATGATGGAGGTTACAGGTTACAACACCCTGGAACTCTTTGTACATTTTATTGATTTACTGAACTGTTCATGCTCTTGTGTAAAAAATATTCTTTAATGTAGTCAGTAATGATAGTAAATCCAAGAGAGTTCCTAATATGAAGTACTGTATGTGTGTGTAAAAGTCACCCAGCCTTCAAGAGCTGCTGGAATCATTTTATTAGTCTGGGTTTCAGTGGAGAATTTTGGTGCTGCTGTAAATGCAGTTTTGGAACCTTTTTACACAGTCAGAATTACAATGACTGTGGAAACATTGAATGGTTTGAATTGGTTTGGCATGGAAATATTGAAAATGATGCTGAGGTTTCAGTTTCAAACTACAAATACTGGTGTTAGTCTTAAAAAGTTTGTAGACTGAGTAACTGCTACAGCATAAAAATTACACAGAATACACAGACCTTATACAACACTCAAACACACCTTTTGATTCTCAAACAAATTAATGATAATATGCAAGTAGGATTGGCTCACAGGGAGTGATATGTTATTATAATACAAGGATATATTCTGTTTACAGCAAGTACATGTAAGATATATGATACACATTAAATAGCTGCATAGCATAAAATAGGACATAAGCCAACAGAACGCAAAACACTTCCTAATATCCAGTGTGACTGATACACCAATGCAAACACACAAAACCACAAAAACCGTAATAATCCCACAGCATTGATAGTTAACTTCAGCTGTAAGAGCTTCCCAGTACAAGTGGAAAGAAAGAATCAGAACTGAATAAGTGCCATCACGTCAGCATTGCAGTGCATTTTCATCTTCTGACCAAACAGAAGCAGAGTGATTAGCAAGCTGTGTTGAGTAGCTGAGTTTATACAGTTCATACTGAAATCAATGACTTCAGTATCATAGTCAGTAGTTTCTTTCATTCTTTCATCCTTCAGGAAGACACCATGCTGCTATAAGGTGAAGAAAGTTCTAGCCTGGTAGTGGATGTGTGAACTTCAGTCAGTCGAGGTTTTGGTCAAAGAATATGTATGACGATATTCTGTATTTATTTTGTGGCAAACAAATTTCACATGCCAACGATGTGTTAGTCATTCTTTCAGTAGTCTGTCTGAGGATCTCAGTCCCAAGTCTGTTGGTTCCAACTGAGGATATAAATCTAAAGTGCTCATGTATACGGTATATTGTTTCCTTTTTTTTAAGACTCATGTTATCCATCAAAGATTTGTTGTTCCCACAGCACCATAAAATTTACAGTGTTAACTTTCTCATGCTGATGCACTGGATTGAGACATGTATTTTTGATTTGTGATATTCATCCCAGTGCCCAGGGGTCAGTGACTACCATAGGTCTCACCCTGGGGTCAACTCCCATGGTCAGAGGTCCCTGGACACCAGACCCGTTGACCCAGTTGGTAATCCATCATTGGCTCCAGGGTTTTGATTAGAGTGTAGGTATTATAACTAAATTAGTCCTTCACAGTCTGGAGGAAAAGTGCATGCATGGCCCTGTTTGGCTGGACTGGGGGCTGGAAACAGCACTGTGCACTGTTGGTAGGTGTGAGAAGTCATTTACTTTTCATTTACTTTTGTCCAGCTCATTTGCTTTAGGCCAAAGCTTGAGGTGTCTTTTCCCATCTAAGAGCTATTGGGAACTTAAACACAGGCCATTAAATGTACCTTGTGGAGTGTCTATGCACTATGGAGCAATGCTTTACCCATGGCTCCCCATTTTGATTGTTCTAACGCACATGTATAAGGATGCACATGCGCATGCATTGGCACGCGGTTGACACAATATGCATTCATGTCAATGGTTTCTCAATATTCCCCTGATCTACACGTGATGGTAATGCACCAGTAAATGCAACAGTGCATCAACCTGGGTTGCCATTATCCAGTAATCATCATTTTTTTACCAGGAAAATCTGTTGTCCAACATATTTAAATCTCTCCGGTCATAATGTCCAGTGAAAATGGACATTATTTATGTGCCAGAGGAGAGCAGGTTCCCTCTGCAGAACCAAATCAAAACAGCACAGCAAAGAAGCCTTAGAGAGGACAAGGTCACAAGGCTTATGTGCATTGCAAGTTGTGGAGAATTACGTAAGGACAGCAGCAATGTGTTTGTCCAAGGTAGATCTAATTAAACAATTCAGTCTTAAGGGTAAAGAAAATGTTTTGGAACATCTATGTTCAGTAATGTCAGACAACCACTCTGTAGATTATAACGGATTGTCTCTGGAATGCAGCAGTAATGATTCCCCTCATGTAAATGGTAAATGGACTGCACTTATATAGCGCCTCTCTGGTCTTCTGACCACTCAAAGCACTTTTACAGTACATGCCACATTCATACGCAGATAGCAAGGACTACCATACAAGATGCCAACGTACACATCAGTAGGATCTAATCATTCACACACACATTCACACACTGGGGTTCAGTGGACACTTCAATATGTGGACTGGTGGAACCAGGAATCAAACAGCTGATCTTCCAATTAGTGGACGACCCGCTCTACCTCCTGAGCCACAGCCACCCCTCATGTGAAACTGTTACGGCAGAAAAACCCAGGAAATGATTTTGAACATGAGATATGGCTGAACATCTTCATCAGAGTGTGGTTAATATGGTAAGGAGGCAGAGGGCAAGTTTACACAATACATTACAGGGATATTATTAAACTCCTTCTTAACCTGATAAGAGTTAAGAGATAAGTTAAACTGATGAAGGATAATTTGTGCTGGAATTGCAGATTAGATTTGGGAATTTTCCTGCATTTGAGAACTGTTCTACGAACCATTCTAGATCAAGGTCCTGAGTGGATGGTTTGATACCGCAATCCCTTTCTCCTTATTTATCCTTACAAAGGACAAATCTGACAATGATGGTTAATTCTTGACCTTGAGATTATTGTCAATTGCTGTTTCCAAGACTAAGAATGAACTTTCAAGATTCAAGTGACTTTATCGCGATTTGCACAGACACAAGATACATGCACATTGGAATTCTTGTACGGTTCACATAGTCATAGAGCTGCAAAGATTAGTTGATTAATCGATTAGTTGCTAACTATTAGATTAATCACCAACTATTTTCATAATGGATTAAGGGGTGGCTGTAGCTCAGAGGTAGAGCAGGTTGTCCACTAATTGGAAGATCGGCCGTTTGATTCCCAGCTTCTCCATTCCGCATGTCGAAGTGTCCTTGGGCAAGATAGTGAACCCCAAATTGCTCCTAATGGCTGTGCCATCAGTGTGTGAATGATTAGATTCTCTCTGATGGGCAGGTTGTGACCTTGCATTGTAGCCCCTGCCATCACTGTGTGAATGGGTGAATGTGACTCATAGTGTAAAAAGAGCTCTGAGTGGTCAGAAGACTAGACAGGTGCTATACAAGCACAGTCCATTTACCATTTAATTGTTTTGAGCCATTTTATAAGAAGAAAATTTCCAAATTTTCTGATTGCAGCTTCTCAAATGTGAATATTTTCTGGTTTCTTTAGTCTTCTAAGACAGTAAACTAAATATCTTGTTGTGGACAAAACAAGACATTTGAGGACGTCACCTTGGGCTTTGGGAAAAAGCAATCAACATTTTTCACCATTTTCTCACATTTTATGGACCAAACAAATTGATTTCTAAATCGATGAATCGAGAAAATAATCTGCAGATTAATCAATAATGAAAATAATTACTCCCTACTCAGTCAGAGAGAGAGAGAGAGAGAGAGAGAGAGAGAGAGAGAGAGAGAGAAAGAAAGAAAGAGATAAAGAGAGAAAGAGAGAGAGAGTTTCCAAAAACACTGGAGCCCCACAAAGCTGTGTCCTCAGTCCTTTCTTACACCCTGTACACTAATGACTGCACCAGCCCATCTCCCATCACTGCATACTTTAAGTATTCTGATGATATACAGTACAGACCAAAAGTTTGGACACACCTTCTCATTCAATGAGTTTCCTTTCTTTTCATGACTATTGACATTGTAGATTCACACTGAAGGCATCAAAACTATGAATTAACACATGTGGAAATATGTACTTGACAAAAAAGTGTAAAACAACTGAAAATACGCCTTATAGTCTAGTTTCTTCAAAGTAGCCACCTTTTGCTCTGATTACTGCTTTGCACACATTCTGCATTCTCTTGATGAGCTTCAAGAGGTAGTCACCTGAAATGGTTTTCACTTCACAGGTGTGCCCTGTCAGGCTTAATAAGTGGGATTTCTTGCCTTATAAATGGGGTTGGGACCATCAGTTGTGTTGTGCAGAAGTCAGGTGGATACACAGCTGATAGTCCTACTGAATAGACTGTTAGAATTTGTATTATGGCAAGAAAAAAGCAGCTAAGTAAAGACTTACTTTAAGAACTGAAGGTCAGTCAGTCCGAAAAATTGGGAAAACTTTGAAAGTGTCCCCAAGTGCAGTCGCAAAAACCATCAAGCGCTACAAAGAAACTGGCTCACATGAGGACCGCCCCAGGAAAGGAAGACCAAGAGTCACCTCTGCTGCGGAGGATAAGTTCATCCGAGTCACCAGCCTCAGACATCGCAGGTTAACAGCAGCTCAGATTAGAGACCAGGTCAATGCCACACAGAGTTCTAGCAGCAGACACATCTCTAGAACAACTGTTAAGAGGAGACTGTGTGAATCAGGCCTTCATGGTAGAATAGCTGCTAGGAAACCACTGCTAAGGACAGGCAACAAGCAGAAGAGACTTGTTTGGGCTAAAGAACACAAGGAATGGACATTAAACCAGTGGAAATCTGTGCTTTGGTCTGATGAGTCCAAATTTGAGATCTTTGGTTCCAACCACCGTGTCTTTGTGCGACGCAGAAAAGGTGAACGGATGGACTCTACATGCCTGGTTCCCACCGTGAAGCATGGAGGAGGAGGTGTGATGGTGTGGGGGTGCTTTGCTGGTGACACTGTTGGGGATTTATTCCAAATTGAAGGCATACTGAACCAGCATGGCTACCACAGCATCTTGCAGTGGCATGCTATTCCATCCAGTTTGCGTTTAGTTGGACCATCATTTATTTTTCAACAGGACAATGACCCCAAACACACCTCCAGGCTGTGTAAGGGCTATTTGACCAAGAAGGAGAGTGATGGGGTGCTGCGCCAGATGACCTGGCCTCCACAGTCACCGGACCTGAACCCAATCGAGATGGTTTGGGGTGAGCTGGACCGCAGAGTGAAGGCAAAAGGGCCAACAAGTGCTAAGCATCTCTGGGAACTCCTTCAAGACTGTTGGAAGACCATTTCAGGTGACTACCTCTTGAAGCTCATCAAGAGAATGCCAAGAGTGTGCGAAGCAGTAATCAAAGCAAAAGGTGGCTACTTTGAAGAAACTAGAATATAAGACATATTTTCAGTTGTTTCACACTTTTTTGTTAAGTATATAATTCCACATGTGTTAATTCATAGTTTTGATGCCTTCAGTGTGAATCTACAATTTTCATAGTCATGAAAATAAAGAAAACTCTTTGAATGAGAAGGTGTGTCCAAACTTTTGGTCTGTACTGTATTTCCACTTCTTAATGACAGTGACTCTGCGATGACTTATCAACACTGTTCTGGAGGCATGTACAACACATAATGCCCTATAGAAACAAATTACCCCCTGGGGACAATAAATATCTATCTATGCATAGCAGGAAAGGTAGTTTCAAAATTGGATCTCTTGTGGACCTATAGGACTATAAAAATCAAGGTGCCGGTGTTACAGAATTTTCCGACTCCCATGCAGAATCTGACTCCCCTTTGCATGAACATGCGTACACTACTTCATTTAAATATGTTTACTGGAAACAGTCTTATTATTTTTGTTCACTGCAGCATAAATGAATAATGAAAGAATAGTAAATCGGCAGGGAGATGGTTTTATGAGGGATTTTGTTTCACTTAATTTATTTTGCAAGTTTCACCAAATGAAACTCATGTCCCCTCTTATGCAATATTTAAACAATTCAAGGTCACAAACGAATGACACAAACAAAATCTCTTTGCTGACATATCTGGACCTATTTGTCACAAGTGGCAACAGAGGAGAGATTGGGGGGGAGTCAAATTATATTGGGTTGCTTTTTACATCTACCAAAATCTGACTCCCCTCTTATATTAAAAATGCAAGATGCGACATACACCAAATCGCTCTCATATGTAGCGGATGGCAACTACTTCTGCATGGTAGGGGTTCACATACATCTGTGGACAGCTGGAGGTCAAAAAGATCTAGGTCCCTGACCCCCAAACCAATCCCCCTCTGGCCTACTCTACCTGGATGGGTAAAAAAGCTTGGCCTTCAGGATTTGACTGTCATGGTGATGACCTGAAGTGTGAATATGAGCGTGAAAACAGTGCATTATGAGTATGTATCTATGTTTAACTTACCTCGCATCTCCCTTCTCTGGTTTCCTGCATGCTGTTTGGCTAATGAACGGCTTGCCAATATTTTGACCTTCCCTCACCCATCAAGTTGTAAATCTTGATGTCATGTTACATCAGTTTGCTGAGAGCATTCTAAAATAGGAGGAAGAAATAAGACTTGCTGTGACAACTGTACACAGTGGTACTACCGTGCCAACAGGCCATCTATTGATGTTGAATATATTTGTGCAGCTTGTACTGTGTAAATAGTTTCTGTAGGACAAGGGTCAGTAATTACTTTTAATCATGGACTGTTTTTTTCCAGCACCATTTATTGGGGGTCCGACATTGTACAGGCAAAATGTTTGATTTTTTGTTTATTTCTTTTAATTCATCAAAGAACAAAATTGGTCTATAGGAGCAGTTTTACAGTTGTATATGAAGGCAGATATCAACAGCATGTTGTTGGGCCTCAAACCACAAGGTCACAGAGAGAGGGCCTACATGTAACCTGTGAGGCCTGACCACGAGGTGATTTATTCCTTTGTTTTCCCAGAGACAAATGAATAGTGCCAAAATGCTGCTTACAGACAATGGGAGCCCATTGCAAACTCCATTTCCAAAGATGCTTTGCGATTTTCACACCTCAGCAGGGAACAGTCAACATACAGTCTCATTGGCGGAGACACTCCTGCACAGCGGAGCGTCCTGATGACGCAGCCATGACATCACCGTCCCTTTTAAAAACTGAACGTGTCCTGAAGCACACGCCTTTCCCATGTCACTGAGCTAGGGGTAACTCCTGTTCCTTTGTGAGTCAGCTGACTAAAGGGGGTACCCCACGCACGTGTTTTCCCCTCATCGAAGACTCCCCTCGCTGGACGAGACGAGACTGTTCACCCGAACACATTCCCGGATCTGAGAGAGACCGCTGCTGCAACCAGCGTCCTCAAATTCCCTCGAGAAGGAAGAAAAACTTCTTCACCAAGTCGACTCTGCTGTTCTCTTTGCCATGCCGCTGAGAGCCAGCTGCCGTGCTTTTCGCCAACCGTGCGAGAACGGCCACCGTCTGCATCCGAGCCCAGGACAAAGCCCGACATAAAGACGGACTACACACACACCCTGCTTGCTTTCTGAAGCGACCAAGTAAGAGGCATAAGTCTGGGCAGAGACAGTGTTAATTGTGTGTTCTTATCAGCATCAGTTGCTGTTGTTTAGCATTTAGCTTTTAGCTTTTGCTATTGTTTGTTGTGCTGTTGACGGACCGCTGAGTCCATTTTTCTCTGTTTACTCAGGAGTATTTTAAGTTTTCTTGCGCAACGTGACTTCCTCCCATAGTCACGTCCGCGTCGCAGACCGACGACGTCATCACGTCAGGCCCCGTCGCCATCTTGTCGCACACACATACACGCGCACACACACACACACACACACACACATGCATTCCCCTGCATGTGTCTAACCCTGTACATAGCTGTTTGTGTTTTGTTTGGTAGGATTAGATTTCAGGATAGTTGTTTATTGAATGAAGCATTTGTTAACTTTGTTAATTTTGCTAAGTTTAATAAACACTGTTATATCTTTAAAGAGAAGTTCTTTTGTCATTGTTGTGTGTAATATTGTGAAAAGTGGCTGATTGAAGGAGTCAGAGCTCGAATTCACCCTTCTTTGTTCACCCTTGAATGTTGATATCTCTCAGATATTAACATTCTAGGTGAACTCCCATTTATGAGACTACCTTGTTTGGTTATTGGTCCCGGTTTCCGGGTGGTGCCCATATTTGTTCATTTATATTAATAATTCTATTAATTGTTATAATTAGTTAATTATCTTCGATAATTGATAATTATTGCAAATAATCAACTGTGTTCCTCACAGATCCAACAGTTGGTGCCCTAATTATTGATTAAGGTTAACAATATCTTATTTTCATAATTCATAATTATCTATGATAATTATGAATTCATAATTATCTATGATAATTATGAATTATTGCTAATAACCAAACACACTACTGCCCGTCCCAACAATGTTAATACCATCGACTGTAAAAAATAATTCGGTGTGACATCACCCACTGGTTTGTGGACTCCCTCTTTGGAGCCTTGAGTTTGCATTTTGACCATCGCCATCTTGGATTTTTGGAGCCAGAAGGCTATATTTGGACGAGAGGGTGGAGCTGACCCTCCTGCTAGCTGCTAGCTTGGTTAGCATAGTGCATTTACAGTATATGGTTAACTGTGATAGTGCTAATGCTAATTTTTGCCAGTGAAAAACAGGCTTAAAACCATTAAAAATCCAATTGAATTTTTTTTTTTTTTATCAGTTTGGGTTTTGGTTTGGCCAATATATTTAGAGATATGACTTCAGATGTAAAGGAGGTTTAATGTTGTGTATTTTTCTGTTTGAAATTTAATAAAAAACATTTGAAATAAAAAAACCCCATTAAAACAAATCTTACTTACCGGAAAAACTAAACACCCGACTCCTTAGTACAAACAAACACTGAACAAGGCATTTTTTAGGCGACCAAATGTTACAATTAATTTCATTAACTAAAAACACACTGAAATAGTGATGCTACTGTGGTAACAAATTGTGGCACCCACCTGTCACTCAAAGTGGCCATGCCCTTCATTATGCATAACTTTAATGGTGTGTTCACACCAAACGCAAAGCGAATTTTTCACGCATTAAGATTACATATGCCGGGCGACGTGAATGGCGTAAAAGTTGGAAATATTGAACTTGAGCGAGGAATTCGCGTGACGCTGTATCGAGAGAGCCTGTCAGCGTTTAGATTCTCCTGACATCACTGACGTCCTGGCGTGCTGTTGAGTCGGAAAATGGAGGACAAAATCGTTGCGGTGTGTGGTCACCCGGAGCTGTATGATACAACAGCGTACAGCGACAGAGACCGGACAAAAAAAGAGAACGCTTGGAGGAAAGTGAGCGAGGAGATAGGACTACCGGGTAAGTTTTGAAAATATGTGTCTGTTATTTCATTCCAGCTATCAGTTGTACTTTGCTATGGACCAAGTTAGCACTAGCATTAGCCCCAGTTAGCATAACCGTTCAGAGCTGGCTTTCCCAGCACAAGTTACTTGTCTGACTCACTAGTCATTTATATTGAACAGTTCATGTTTACGTGTGTTTCTTGTCAGAGGAGGTGTGTCGCAAGAAGTGGAAGGGCCTGAGGGACACCTATTTGAAGGAAAGGAGAAAAGAGTGTGAAAGAAAGAGCGGGTCAGCAGCAGGGCCAGTTAAGAGGTGAAAGTGCTCTGCGGTCCTGTTTTTCCTCGACCCCTTTGTTACACCAAGAGACACCAGTAGTAACATGGGGCGGGTGGTCGAGGAAGACAGGACCACAGAGTATGAGGAGCAGGTGTCAGACGCAGCAGCAGGGCCGTCAGGTATTGACATCGGAGGTTGGTTGACAGGAGAAGAGAGACACACCCCCACACCCACACACACACAAACACACGCAAGGAAAATATTTTTTGTATAGATGGATAACTAATTGTTTTTGTTTTTCCGATCTACCATAAGGCTAGAAATTATCATGGCTCGAACTGTATTATGTATCAATATGGTTGTATTTGTAAAATGCTTCATGTGCTGTAATTGACACTGAAAGCTAGAATGGTTAGACAATCATATATCTGCAAAACAAAAACCGAGACATTCTTATTACATTCACTACAGATAAGCCAGATCCTCTGAAGCCAGTGAGGCAGAGTCAAGTGTTGCTGCAGTTTCTGCTGCTGCAGTTTCTGCTGCAACACCACCCACAGGTGTGTACTTCAGAAAAGTCGGATTGCATTTTTTTTTATGGTATAAGTATAATTTCTGCATGAGTGATATGTTTTTCACTACTGTATTCATTTCATGTTTGAGTCATGTGTTTTTGTCTGTTGCTTTATCTCAGTAAACTATTGCATTGATGGAAATATGGTGTTTTGATTTCATACAGTGACCAGGAGGACCCGGAAGAGGACCAGGGGGAGTGACAGGGAGAGGGAAATAGAAGCATTCCTCCTGGAGGCTTTGAAAAGGCCGGCTCCACCTGCTCCACCTCCCCCCTCAGAGGACGAGCTTTTCCTCAAAAGCCTGGTTCATTCCCTGCAAAGACTGTCGCCTCAGCAGAAGGAATTTGTTAAATTTCAGATACACAAACTAATTTATGAGCCCAGCTCCGTAGTTCTCAATTTGGAACCAGCAGAATAGGTTATCAGGGCGACAGTCTTTGCAGTGAACAAACCAGGCCTTACATCATTATTTGTTTTTATTTTTTATTTTTTTAATTTTCTCATACACACACACACACACATACACACACTCCTGGCCTCCTCTGAGTCTGTCCCTGCCTGTTGCCACTGTTTGTCATCCATCCATGTTCAGGGGCTCCATGCTGATGTTTTTTATTTTTCATATTTTTAAAATAGTATTTTGTGTGTCCTTTTTTTGAGGCACTTTGTTGAGAACCATGAATGGTAGTGTTCTTTTTAAAAAAACAACAAAAAAATCAAAAAATGAAAGCACTTTATTTCCGTGATTTACTTCATGTTCTTTATTTACAAAAATATGGTTGACACACAAAGGAAACAACCTTATGTGCATTTCCTATGCTGTAAAATAGATATTTTGTTCATATCAAAAGTTCAGGTCAATATCAGGTTTATATGATAATTTATCTGCAGTGTACAAATGGTTTATGTTTGGTTAGCTGCTAATTGTGTTCATACTCCCAGTCTCAATATCTTCACTGGATATACTTAAAGACAGCTTATCACAGTGATGTCTTTTTTTTTTAAATGTTATTGTGTTGTGTTGTAATGCAGTGCAGACATGCTAAATTAAAGCTGTATTATCAATCAATCAATCAATTTTTATTTATATAGCGCCATATCACAACAGAAGTCATCTCAAGGCACTTTTCACATAGAGCAGGTCAAGACCGTACTCTTTAATTTACAGAGACCAAACAATTCCCCCATGAGCAAGCACTTGGCAACAGCGGTAAGGAAAAACTCCCCTTTAACGGGTAGAAACCTCAAGCAGACCCCGGCTCTTGGTGGGCGGCCATCTGCTTTGACCGGTTGGGTTGAGAGAGAGAAAGAGAGAGGGAAAGGGGGAGGGGGGACAGAAGAAAACAATCACAACTTACCTCACAATAATAATATATCATGGATAAAAATAAAAGCAGACACATTGTTCTCTATGAGTATAAATTAATGGCCTAGCATGCACAAATGTGGGCATATATTTATTTTGGTGTTGATAGGCAATATAGTAATATTGCATGAATTTTGCTCAATAGTAATGTGTGGGTGACTCTTAAAAGAGCCGTTTTGGGTGTGCTTGTGCACTACACAATCTCTTGCCATTGGACACTTCCCTCTGTAGAGAAGTAGGATGTGAAGACCTCCCTAACCCTGATGGCCTCTCTTGCTGAGTTGTTTGCAGCAAGTCTTCCCAGACCAGGCAGTGGCTCCACCTCACCAACCAGGATGCTCCCCCTTTCTGCATTCATCCAGGTTGTCCACCGCAGGAAGTTATGGAGCACACAGGTAGGCTTCACACACTTCTCTGCAACTTCTGGGTGGACCTCGGGGGCACGCCTGTACATCCTCCACTGCGATGAAAGGATCCCAAAGGCGTTCTCCACTACCAGCTCGGGACAGACGGTAATTGAATATCCGTTGCTCTTGTGGAAGGACACGCCCAGGGAATGGCCTCATGAGGTTCTTCCGGAGTGGAAAGGCCTCATCAGCAACAAAGACGTGTGGCTGGGGTCCTCGGTTGGTCAGCAAGTCAGCAGGCAGCAGGGGGGTGCCAGATCGAAGTGTCTGACCAAAGGCTGAGTTGGCCAGAATCCCGCTGTCACTCGTTCTTCCATAGCCCCCAACATCAATCGCCCGAAAGCAATATTGTCAGGAGAACTAGAGAGAATGTTCCCTTGTAGTTGAAGTTCTGGGATCCTGAATTAGCAGGGGCTTTCAGAACGACGTGTTTGCCATCCAGTGCTCCACAGCAGAGAGGAAAATTCCACCGCTCCTCAAACCTTTCTGCAATTGACCTCCATTCCTCTGTGGTGGGTACAGCCATGAACTCCTCCACGATGCAGTCCCAGGTAGCAGTGACAACATCTGGGACGATCTTGGAGACAGTGGAGACCCCAACACGAAAGCTGTTCGCGATGGTCCTGAATGAGTCCCCACTGGCTAGGTATCTGCAACATAGAAAACATTTAATTTAGGTTAGTAGTTGTGCAATTTTATTGATATGGCTGCACAGGTGTTTTTTAAATGCTCACTGAGTGTTTATACTGATGGTGGGAAATTATCTTTTTAAAATGCGAACATCTACCAACCACTATGTTCAAAGTCACCTGCCACTTAATAATTATTTTGTGTCTGAATTTACCAGCCACTAATATTTTACCAGCATTTGGCTGGTGCTAATTTCCCACCCTGTTTATATTATTTTATTGTGGTGGATAAAAGAATAACAAATTTTCCTTTGAAAAACACAAAAAGCAGATAAAGAGATTAAGGAAATAAAGCTATTAACTTTAAATCTATTAACATAAATCATAAATTGTACAACAACCACAATGAAAAATACAATATAATATGAAATTATAAATTTAATTTGGAGTCATACTGCTTTCGTAAACCAGATAATTCAGCCGATGTGTGACTTTTTAGATACAGTGAATATTTGTTGATTTTGACAGACCAAAAACTGCAACTCACCGGAGACAGATGGACAGGCGCAGCTGAGACGGAGCGCCTGTAGTTGGTATCCAGCCATAATATCCTGGCACCGATCCTCGCCAACAGGTCATCAGACTGGGCCCTGGTCAGCCTGAAGTACCGCTGGAAATGGCCATTGTCCAGGCACAGGTCCTGGAGAAGGCGGTGAAATTCACCCAGCTGTGTGCGCCTCTGGATAATGTCATGGATCCAGACACGGTGGCGTTTGGGTTTCCGCTGTATCTTGGACTTCCACAACAGGTACAAGGCAGCAATGGTTGTAACTTCAGTCATGGTTGATGATAGAAAGAAATGGCAGAAATAAATTCTCCTTTTTTCTGGTGAATATTAGCGAGGGAAAAAAAGTCGCACGAGTGACGTGAATAAGACAAATGATCCTGCAGCCAAACTCGTGCGAGTAAAGCGAGGCGAAAATTTGCTTCGCGTTTGGTGTGAACACAACATAAGCCTTAATAAAATGTAAACGGGTGAGTTTTTGTACCAGGCTGTAAGCATGTTTATTTCTGCTGTAAAGCTCAATGTTTTAATCACAGACTGTAAAAAATATGGAAGTAGTCACCGTGACCCATTGGTTTGTGAACTGTCGTTTTGAAGCCTCGAGTGTAGCGATTTGACCATCGCCATCTTGGATTTGGCTGTTGCCATGTTTGATTTTTGGAGCCAGAAGTGACCATATTTGGACGAGAGGGTTGTGCTGACCATAGTGCCAGCTGCTAGCTCTGTTAGCATGGTGCATTTACAATCTAACAGTGATCATGCTAATGCTAATTTTCGCTAGCGAAAAACAGGCCTAAAACTGTTAAAACAAAATGTACTCACTGGAAAAACTGATCATCTGACTCATTAATGGTTCTTTTATTAAAACCAAACACTGAACAAGACTTTTTTTGGGCGATCACAATGTTCAATTAACTTTAGTGAACTGAAAAGACACAGTGAAATAGCAGCAGCAAAGCCTATGGTTACGATACGTAAAAACCATTGTCGCTGTGGTAGCGCCTTGTCAATCACAACGTAGCCATGCCCTAAAGCGTACCCTGCTTTATCGTCAAATTTAAATTAAATGGGACCATAATTTACAAAATGAACATCATGCTGTATTGAAGAAGATTTGAAACTACCAATTGAGATCATAAACTCATTAGGAAACAGTTTACTGAGGTAATAAATGAAGAGAGAAGTAGGGTCATTTTGTCATAGACTTCCATACAATTGGACATCTTTTTGCAGCCAGTGGAGTCGCCCCCTGATGGCCATTAGATAGACTGCAGGTTTGTGGCACTTCCGCATTGGCTTCACTTTTCAGCCCCAGAGGCTGCCACTTGGTTTTAATATGGGGTCTATGAGGATTGACTTGCTTTTGGAGCCAGCCTCAAGTGGCCATGCAAGGAACTGCAGTTTTTGGCACTTCTGCATTGGCTTCATTCTTTAGCCCTAGAGGTTGCTTGGTCAATACTCATCTAGCAAAAAATGTCTCATAAACATGAACATATCTTCTGTGTTACACTTCAAGACTAGAAATGTAATTGATATCTCATCCACACAGAATAAAAAGTTATCTGCCTTATTTATAGTTGGAGCAAAGTGCTTGTATTGACACAAATCTGTTCTGGTTAGAGAGGCCAAATTATGATGTATGCCTATTTTATTCATCTCATAAGTTTATAAGGTGTTATGAAATAATATATAGTGGAATGTATATGAGCCTTATGTTTATATTGTTATGAAGAGTCATTTAAAAAACTTGATGTAATATTTAAAAGGGAAATTTCTTGTTAAGGGGACAAATATTTTTGTTTGGGAGCAGGATTTGTCCCATGGGCCAATATTTGCCTGCTTCTGCTGTAGGGGTTGGAATTGTATTGTTTTGAAATGTTACTCAACAAGAGGTAGGCCTAGGTGGTAGAATAAACTTGGCTTTACTCATGTAAAAACTGACCCAACAAAATTTGACTCCCCATCTCTACACTGAAAAAAATGTTACTTTGAATCAACTTTTAAAAATCACTCTAATTTGTTGCGTCTAAATTTATTAGTTCTCGTCAAATTATATTTATGATTTGGTTCAAACCTTACATTTTGATTTAGTATCAATCAAAATATTTCTTTTACCAAAGACAAAAATGTACATTCACACAAAGTAAAAACATTATTTATTATAAAGACCATAAACCTTTTTTTTTTTTTTTTTTTCACTTTGTTACAACCTAAGTTTTTCATTTTGGTAAAACCTAATATTTACAAGTTCATCTAAGTACAGATTTTACTTCTGAATAAACTAATTAAAACACTCTAATTTTGTTACAGGCAATTTTATGAACTTTTCTCAAGTAAAATGTCTGCTTCAGTACAAACTATAATTTTTAATTGTACCTTAATCAATATATTTTCTTTAGTCACAAGCAAAAATGTTACAAAATACAATAAAATGTTTTGCTTTTTTACAACTTAAATTTTACCATTACTGTTTGTACATCTCTCCTACACTGTAAAAACTGTTACTTAGATCTAACTCAAAAAAAAATGAGGCAACATTTTCCAAGCATTTTTTTTGCTAATTTAGTAAACTTCGTGTCTTTTTAAGTTGAGAAAACTCAGTAATAAAATTTTAGCATAAAATAAAATTTTCAAGTGGTCTTCAAAAAAACAAAACAGTTCCACCATTGTAAGAATAGACATTGGTACAATAGCATTTTAACTACATCCAACTTCATTAAATTAAGTGCCATTAAAAAAAAAATTACTTTCATTTTACTTTTTAAAAAATATTTACGAATGCTTCCTCTCTGATATCAAAGCACAATCTACTTAAAATAATTAGCTATCATTGACATACATTTATCAAAGACAAGAGTGGTATTGTTTTACAACATTTATTGAGCTGCCAATGCAACCACATGGCCCACATAATCCTATTCATCAAGGTCATGAAAAACGAATAACATTATTGCACAGAAACAACTGTCCAGGTTAGGCACTTGTTTTGAGCCCAGTCAACAAAAAGTCCTTTAAAGGCTTTCAATGTTTTGAAAGAAAAGTGGAGATTCATATACATCATTCTGTAGAGATCACACTAATCAGGCTCAGAATAACACGTGGCATTCTCAAACTGGAGAAGATATTTCACTGTGCAGGCCAGACATTTGTTTTGGGCCCAGTTCCACAAAAGGGCCTTGAAAGGCCAACAATGTGTTGAAGGAAACTGGAGATTCAAGTACATCAATCTGAAGAATCACACTTAGACTCAGAAAAATATAACATTATTGAACAACAACAATAAAACAGTCAGTATGGCATGTGAGGTCAACAATCACATTTGACTGTCTATGCTAGAAGCTTGCTTTTGAGGCTCATGAACCTGGGGGATGATTTTGGGCAGTTTTGAGTGTCAAGTCCAACAAACAGTCTTTGAAAGACCTAAAAGGTTTTGTGAAGTCTCGCTGGGTACTGAAGATACATCCTCTGGCCAGATTGTCGAGAGATTTCAGCACAGGGATTCCCTTGATTATAATTCCCACTGCATCTGGCTCATGGCAAACGTAGATCCTCACACTGTGTGTTTTCAGGTCGTCATGTGCACTGGTCTCTGCTATTCCTGGTGCAACAAACAAGAACAGACATTAAGAAATTGTTTCATACAAGTAAAGAGAAGTTATGAGTTTTGAATCAGATGCTGATAGATAAAGAGCTCTAGATGGATAACAGTGTTTCCTGCGGCACTTTATATTTAAGGCGGCTGGTTTGACAACAAACGCCTCCCGCCTTAACTATGTAAAAATTTAACAAAAGAATCCTTTTTTTAATAGTAACATCAGTGCTACTAGATGTCTTGCATATTTCTCAACAGTTTGACACAAAAACATGTACTGCATTAACCTCTAAAACCTTTACATCAATCTGATTTATATAACCGCTTACCTAATGTGTGGTCATGGACACACAGAACTTAGTTGGGGAGGCTGAATTGGTCCTTTGCGTTGATCTGAATGTCTCCTGAAGAAGCAACACAAATGAAAGAACTCAAGATGACCATATGAAATTTTCCTCCAAAAATGTACACTTTGCAAAAATTCATCCCAGTCACAATCATTAAAATGATAGTTATTATTATCATTACTTATTTGACGTAACATATCAGGAACTCATACCTGATCAGTGTATAGCCTGCATCAGACAGCACTCAGCACTGTAGAAGCAGAGCGGGAACACAGAAGAAAAGCGATGCACTGTGGAGCATGGGGACAGAAACAGCAAAAAACAAAAAAATATTTTATCCACCTAACATCAGCAGGTGTGTGTGTGTGTGTGTATGAGAGAGAGTGAGCGGGATAGAGCAGAGCTGAATGTGTGTGTAAGACGCTACGATTATGTGCCGGGCTGAGCCCCGGAGAGCCCCTAACCCCTGTGTGTAACAACAGACTACAATTAATAGGATATTGCAGCTCAAATCACACCCATGAATAAACAAACAACCCTTAACATGTGCAACTCAACGTACACAAGCATACATACATCGCTAATACCAACTGAACATCACAGCAATCTCAGTCAAAGTCACATAAAAGAGCTAAGTAACTAGCGGCTAATCGTTAGCATGCTAATCGCTAACTTGCTAGCTCACATCTAAAACAAAAACAGAATAAGTCTGACATACTTAGTCTATTGCACTTACATATTAAGGATGTACACAGTCCAGCACACAACACAGGCCACACAGAAGCCATATTTGACTAAAAATCAGCATTTTGACGGTAAGTTACCTGTTTGAACTTAGTGCGCATTTTGAAACACCTTATGGCATTGCAAAGAGGAAAACGCACACTTAGGTATTACATAGAGCAATACAATCACGGGTGAAAACATTTAACTTTATGCAAGAAAATGATCACTTACAAGTTGTGTAGTTTGTCGATGAAAAAGCCAGGCAGGTACTCTTGCAGCTTTGTGGGAGAACAAGTTCAGACTGGTTCCAATTGGAAGAGTCCTGAGGATTTACTTATTCAGTAAGTCCTTAAACTAAGTTTTGTGAAATCAGTTTATTGTAAAGTACCAGGAAATCAAATTTATGATAGAAAATTATAAGTAATTAAAACATTCACACTTTTTGCTTTTCTGTAACTTCAGCAGTCAGTAAAAGAAGACAAAATCAATTTATTGTAAAAAAAAAATATATACATTTTATAATTAAGTCACATGGACATTGCCACTGAAGGGCTTTTTACAGTGTATAAAACTTGATATGTAATCTAATACAGCGATTCTCAACTGGTGGGTCGCGACCCAAAAGTGGGTCGCGGACACGTTCTGGGCGGGTCAGGGACAGCTTGTAAAAAATAAATGAATTGAAAAAAAATAAAAATAATTAATGCTCATCTGATTTTGTACTCGTCTTTTATCTTGAAAAAAAAGACAGAAAGGCACGCGTCAGACGCGCGCAGCATTCTCGTTGCCATGGTAACCACCATTCGTTTGCCGGTAACCCTTCTCTTTAAATTTGTGATGCTCGGAGGCAAGATGGTGAAACGCAAGAAGACAGACTTTGAAACTCTGATCAAAAGTAAAGTACATGCCCAACTGTCTCACTGACTTCCACAAAAGACAGGTTGGGTGAAAGCATCTTGTTTTGTAGCCTTATTTATTTTATGCAGTTTTGATATTTAAATGTATTGTAGTAACTTTTTTTACATGCAGTTGGCATGGTCCTCCTCAGTTTCTTACAAATGTACTCTGAATGCAGAGATATGCAGAGAAGTGAAATATCTAATTTTGTGGCCTTATTTATTTTGTGCAGTTTTGATATTTAATTTTATTGCAGTAACTTTTATACATGTAGTTGTCATGTTCCTGCTCAGTTTCTTATAAAAATTGCTCTTACATTTGCTTTGCATGCATATGTATAAATATTTAAATGTGTTTTTCAAGGTTATTTTTCAAAAATAAATTTGTCTGGTTTGTATTCTATAAAAGTGGGTCGCGACTTAATGACCGTGGGAAAATGTGGGTCCCAGGCTGAGACCAGTTTAGAACCCCTGATCTAATAGCCATTAAGTGTAAAAACAGAGTTTCTAACAGCTATCCATTGATAAAATTTGAACCATTACAAATGCAGACCAAGAGACAAAAAAAAAGAGGAAAAAATACAGTTCAATCACTGGGGGTACAATCTACGAACAAACACTGGTCTTTTGGGCATAAGTCAGTTTAAGAACAAACATTAGAATTACTAGTACAACTGAACTGCTGGTCATTGTGAATTCAGCATTATTCACATTTTCAGTGTTAATATCAGTGCCATAATATTCATACCACAGACCGAACTCCGTTAACAGAGAAAAATCAGAAGGCCAGTTTTGAATTAAAGTCTGTTTCACTCATTTACATTTAACAATGACCCCTTCCATTATCCTGGAATGTATTTGAATACGAGCTATAAAACAGAACAAAAAAACATGCTGTATCCAAATGTCTTTCTTTGATCAATCCAGTATTTAGAGCTGGACACTCAGACTGCACACTCTGCGTGTCATTTTCTTTGATGCCATCTCCATGAATATTTTCTGCAGTCCATCAAAAGTGTATCTGAGTTCACTTGGATAGCTCAGGTTTAGAGCATAGTTGACACCATATAACATGGCACATGCGTGTGCGACCAATTGCAGCTCATTAAGGACTTCCACATCATCAATAACAATCCCAATGTCATGTGGTGGCTGGAGAGGATCCTCCTCCTCCCTGATGACAAACACTGCCATTGTACACCTTTGAAGCTCAGTTTAAGCATCATCCTGCTGAACAACCTGATAAAAGACAAGACATTTATTTGAAAGTTATTATGATGAAACCAATGTCTGATGTACCAATATAAAAAATTATCTACGCAAACAATTCTCACAATCAAATCTCAGCAAGTCAACAGCATATGCCACATAGAAGTGGTATACATCATCTGAAAGCCAGGAACCTTGAGATTAATTTGAGATGCAGCTCTGCACTGTGTGTCAAGTTTTTCTAGTTGTAAATCTGTAATAAACATTGTGTTTTGGTTAGGTGCCTATTCAAATTTTGAAAGTTTAGAGTGTATAAGGGCTTAGAACATTATGATTGAAGTATGTGTCGGCCATTCACATGATCAGTGATGTCTTAAGTTGTTGCAGCAATTTTTAGGTTGATACCATTTGTTACACAGATTTGGTGGAAAATTTAACCAGTTCTGACCAATCGAGAATTGTTGTTGGAGCTACAGGAATTGTAATTTGCAAATGCTTTGAGCAAACCAGTTAAAAGGCCTGTCTAACTCAGAAGATAACCGTAGCACATCTTTCAACGTAATCTAACTCCACAATCAAATGTATTGACAAAATGAACACAAAATGAACTTGCTTCTATTTACATTGTTACTATTTATATGATATAAGGCAAATTTTGATGTATTGAGCAAGAACAGACCTGATCAAGAACTTTCAGTATATTCCGGGTCTTGTCTCTGACAACTCCTCCCTTGTTTCTGATGATTTCAATCAGCTTGCCGTGGTGCTTGTCCAAGGAAGCCAGGAATCACGGTTGAAGTGGAACAGTTGTTTAATCTCATGCATTCAGCATTGATCTTTAAAAAACAAAATAGCA
The DNA here is from genome assembly GCF_910596095.1 of Thunnus maccoyii. Classification (NCBI taxonomy): domain Eukaryota; kingdom Metazoa; phylum Chordata; class Actinopteri; order Scombriformes; family Scombridae; genus Thunnus; species Thunnus maccoyii. The sequence goes on along the minus strand of NC_056533.1, from coordinate 1,036,973 downwards.
CATGCATATGTTATTGTAACATTTTACAACTGTGTAGTGAGCCAAAACATGCATTTTGAATTGGTTTGGCCCAATTTTTTAGCAGTTTTCTCACAACTGCTGATAGTATTTATTTTACAGGCCACCACTGACCTATTGCCATTTATTAAAAAAAGTTACCTCATCCATTGTGAACAATGCAGGCTACCTCTGTTTCAACTGTGGATGAGAGACAGGGCAGGCAAATGCATCACCTCTATCAAATTCTGTTTTGTTTGCGAAAGTTTTAATACTTTCTTTCGTTTTTACTCCAAAGGTTTATGTCACTTACAGCAGTGTGCATTTCAGCCGTCAATTCGATAAAATGTGTCCAAGGAGTTTCACTTTCTTCACCTCACTTAGCTCCACTGCCAGCTCTGTTTTGTCTGTGTGTAGTGGGGAGCCCAGTCCGCCCTGGGTACAAACATGTCCAGACACAGAGCAGGACAGCCCCTCTCTTGGTTTGTTCAAGCACTATAAAAAACGAGCCTCATCATACTATCACTGTATTTCCTTACGTGCCAACAAAATAACATTAGCAACAATATTAACTTTTCTCGTGTCAAACAACAGCAATGAAAGCATTGCCATATGCAGGAGCAACTGATGCAACCTTGTTTAGCTAGCGTTAGCGTTAGCTAGCGTTAGCTAGCGCTAGTGCACAAAATACAAAGACAGTCTGTTAAAGTCTGTAATGTAGTTGTCCACCCTGCTACTAACCATAAATGTGCATGGAAAACGCACTTTCCCTTAAAACAACACAATTTCAAATTCTTACCTTGTTTAAAAGAATTTTCTTGTACAACAGACAGTCTTGACTTTCGATGCGAGGTAATCAATCAATCAATCAATTTTTATTTATATATAGCGCCATATCACAACAGAAGTCATCTCAAGGCACTTTTCACATAGAGCAGGTCAAGACCGTACTCTTTAATTTACAGAGACCCAACAATTCCCACATGAGCAAGCACTTGGCGACAGCGGTAAGGAAAAACTCCCCTTTAACGGGTAGAAACCTCAAGCAGACCCCGGCTCTTGGTGGGCGGCCATCTGCTTTGACCGGTTGGGTTGAGAGAGAGAAAGAGAGAGGGAAAGGGGGAGGGGGGACAGGAGAGCAACAATCACAACAACAACAACAAGCACAAGCATCAATAGACAGGGAAGGATGCCATCAGGACTGTGAGGGACCGCGAAGGCTCGGCCCGGGACTCAGGTTTTCCTGTGAGATGAGAAAGCACAAAAAACTCCGGGGAAGAAGCAAAGTTAGTGACATGCATTGATGTTACATGAATGCATACAGATGGAGAGGAGGAGGAGGAGAGAGGAGCTCAGTGCATCATGGGAAGTCCCCCAGCAGTCTAGGCCTATAGCAGCATAACTAAGGGCTGATCCAAGGCGAGCTTGGTCGGCCCTAACTATAAGCTTTATCAAAAAGGAAAGTTTTAAGCCTACTCTTAAACATAGAGAGGGTGTCTGCACCCCGGACTGAATCCGGTAGATGGTTCCATAGAAGAGGAGCCTGATAGCTGAAGGCTCTGCCTCCCATTCTACTTTTAAAGACTGTAGGGACCACCAGTAAGCCTGCATACTGGGAGCGCAGTGTTCTAGTGGGATAATACGGTATTATGAGCTCTTCAAGATATGATGGTGCCTGACCATTAAGGGCTTTGTAAGTTAGGAGAAGGATTTTAAATTCTATTCTAGATTTTACAGGAAGCCAATGTAGTGAAGCTAAAATGGGAGAAATGTGGTCTCTTTTTCTAGTTTTAGTCAATACACGTGCAGCTGCATTCTAGACCAGCTGGAGAGTCTTTAGAGACTTGTTAGGGCAGCCTGATAATAAGGAATTGCAATAATCCAGCCTAGAAGTAACAAATGCGTGAACTAGTTTTTCTGCATCTTTTAGGGACAGGATGTGCCTGATTTTTGTGATATTACGTAAGTGAAAAAAGGCAGTCCTTGAAATTTGATTTATGTGGGAGTTAAAGGACATATCCTGATCAAAGATAACTCCCAGATTCCTTACGGTGGCGCTGGAGGCCAGGGTAATGCCATCCAGTGTAGCTATATTATTAGATAATGTGTTTTTAAGGTGTTTAGGGCCAAGCACAATAACTTCAGTTTTATCTGAATTTAGTAGTAGAAAATTGCAGGTCATCCAGGTCTTTATGTCGTTAAGGCATGACTGGAGTTTCTTTAACTGATTGGGTTCATCTGGCTTCACTGATAAATATAATTGGGTGTCATCTGCGTAACAATGAAAATTTATGGAGTGTTTCCTAATAATATTACCTAAAGGAAGCATATATAAGGTGAATAGAATTGGTCCAAGTACAGAACCTTGTGGAACTCCGTGTCTAACTTTTGCCTTCACGGAGGATTCATCATTAACATGTACAAACTGAAATCGGTCTGATAAATAGGACTTAAACCAGCTTAATGCAGTTCCTTTAATGCCAATTAAATGTTCCAGTCTCTGCAAAAGGATTTGATGATCAATTGTGTCGAATGCAGCACTAAGATCTTACAGGACAAGTATAGAGACAAATCCTTTGTCCGATGCAGTTAGGAGGTCATTTGTGACTTTCACCAGTGCTGTCTCTGTGCTATGATGCGCTCTAAATCCTGACTGAAAATCCTCAAATAAACTATTGTTATGTAGAAAGTCACATAAGTGATTAGAGACTGCTTTCTCAAGGATCTTAGATAGAAATGGAAGGTTAGATATAGGTCTATAATTGGCTTAAACACCTGAATCAAGAGTAGGCTTTTTAAGAAGAGGTTTAATTACAGCTACTTCAAAGGACTGTGGTACATAGCCTGTTACTAAAGACAAATAAAGAAGTGCTCACAAAGGGTAAGGCTTCCTTAAGCAGCCTAGTTGGGATGGGATCTAAGAGACAGGTTGATGGTTTAGCTGAACAAATCATTGAAGTTAGTTCAGACAAGACGACTAGAGAAAAACAGTCCAAATATATGTCAGGATTTACTGCTGTTACTAAGGTGCCTGTTGAGGGCAGGAGGTGGTTAATTTTGTCTCTAATAGTTAGAATTTTATCATTAAAGAAGCTCATAAAGTCGTTACTACTGAGAGCTATAAGAATACATGGATCAGTAGAGTTATGACTCTTTGTCAGCCTGGCCAAAGTGCTGAAAAGGAACCTAGGGCTGTTTTTATTCTCTTCTATTAATGCTGAGTAATAGGCGGCTCTGGCATTACAGAGGGCCTTCCTATATGTTTTAAGACTATCTTGCCAGACTAAGCGAGATTCTTCTACTTTGGTGGAACGTCAAATCCTTTCCAATTTTCGCGATGTTTGCATTAATTTGCGGGTTTGGGAGTTATACCATGGAGCTAACCTCTTATGTTTTATTATCTTCTTTTTTAAGGCGGCGATGGAGTCGAGTGTTTGTCTTAGTGAGCCTGCAGCACTATCAATAAGATTATCAATTTGGGAGGGACTAAAGTTAACATAAGAGTCCTCTGTAGTATTGAGATCACTGAAAGTTGAGAAGGAATGACCTGGTGTGACGTCACGTGATCACGTGACATGAAAACCTTGGGTTTGAAGTGAAAATACTATTTCAGTAAAATTATTGCTTTCCAATTTATCTGTAGGAAATATTATTTGCTTTTAACTGAACTTAACAAAACAGGTTTAAACCGGAAACCAAGATTTTTGTTTAGACCAATGTAAAAATGCACTTCAAATCAATGACACAATCTTGTAATCTCTCCCCTGTTGCCATTAGTTACAAATGACTTTGTACATAAGTAGTAGAGGTCCAGATATGCCAACTGAGTGAATTTGTTGTGTGTCAAATATTGCACTTTTAATATAAGAGGGGAGTCAGATTTTGGGAGACATAAAAGCTAACCCAACAAAATATGACTCCCCCCTCAGTCTCTCCTCTGTTGCTACTAGTGACAAATAGGACCAGATATGTCGGCAAAGAGATTTTGTTTGTGTCACACCTTTAATTGTTTAAATATAGCGTAAGAGGGGACTTAAATTCGTTAAGTGAAACTTGCAAAATGAAACTAAGTGAAACAAAATCCCTCATAAAACCATCTCCTTGCCGATTTACTATTCTTTCATTATTCATTTATCCTTCATTAAACTGAAGATAATAAGACTGGTTATAGTAAACATATTTAAACTGAAGTAGAGAGCGAGATTAGCTTGTAGTGTGAAGTGTGTGCATGTTCACGTGAAGGTGAGTCAGATTCTGCAGGCAGTCAGAAAATTCTATAACACCGGTCTAGATTTCATTCATGGCTGAGAACTTTCCAGAATTGTTTCCCTTCTCATTTTATTTAACTGTGAACTGTGTCTTCCACCTTTTTGTTCCTCATTTAGTTTATGCACCATGTCTTTCAGTAATGTGACTGAAGTGATGTAAAGCTCCTGGTATTGCCATGTACCAAACCTTTCAAAAGCCGACCCCCCAAACCAATTATCTGCACCTTTTCTCTCCACTTCAAAACACGTGTAGATTTCGACCCCCACTTGTGACAGACAACTTCACTGACCAATAAGAATGCAGGGATTTCTCTCTTTTTTTTTTGACGGGTCATGGTTTAATACAACCAATCAGACATCAGTAAAGGCCGGCCCCGGCTGTGTAGGCGTGTCCTGCGCTGCCAAATAAGTCCAGCCTGAATTACTGCAACTTCTCCAACTTCAGGAAAAGTTGCGTAGTCCACGCAGTGCTTTTCATAGCACTTCAGTCCTCTCACATTAAAACCATTCACTTCTACTTATTCTACCATACTTTGCTTTATTATGCATAACAGTCATGTTACCCATCTGCTCCTCTGTCTTCTTTACATCGGATTGACTGGTAAGTACTGATTGGGAACTCTTTACGCACGAGCCCTATGCTTTGTGTGTGTTTCTCTCAGATATAGGTCAGCTAAAGTCATCCATTTCCTCAGTTGAAGAACTGATTTTTTTGTAGTAAAGATCAGGTTTAGGCAATCGACGGTAGTTTCCTCCTGTATGGTTGCAAGATTCCCTCCGACAGTGTACTACACTATAAAGAGCGATCTCTGCAGTAATGAATGGCACACCGTTTCTAATAGTCGCGGGCTGCAGACTTTTGCAAGCCACAAGTTGAACTCTTAAGTTTTATGTGGCTTTAAGAGTCATGGAGCATTAGCAGACTGTTCAGCCAGTTCACCGAGTCAGGATAGGAGGCTGTTTTTGCTCATTGGCCGCTGTTTAATGGAAACTGTGTCTTCCAGCAGCCCAGTCTGAGCTGGACACAGATGAAGTGGTTCCCAGGTTGGTCTCCGGACTGGAGGCGCAGCTGTCCCCCGATCACACTGTGCTCACACTGCGGCGCCGCGGTCAGCGCTCCCTGGACGCCGCGGATGGCGGACACTCTGACCCGGATAACATAATTCTGTCACTGCCTGCTTTTGGAAGGAACCTGTACTTAAATCTGACGCGGGACAGCTCATTTCTTTCGGGGGATTTTATGGTGGAGGAGAGGCGCAAGGACCAGAGCGCAGCGATGAGCCGGCTATCCATGAAGCAGCTCTGCTTTTACTCCGGCTTCATCCTCAACCACACGGACTCTTTGGCATCACTGAGCACCTGCGGCGGCCTGGTAAACCCATCTTCACTTTTCTGCTCTTCGTTATATGTTTCATGTCATATCAAGCACTTGAGATACAGCATTGGTTGGATTATAGTCTGGCAGCAACTTGGTTGTAGACTTTAAATGTTAGGCAGCCACCCTGCTGAAGTGCCTTTCAGCAAGGTTGTTTGGCCCTGTCTGCTCAGTCAGTGTAGTTAATCTCTTAGAGTTGCAATGATTTGTCGATTAATCACCTACAGATAAGCAATCTCCAACTATTTTGATAATCAATCATTTGAGTCACTTTTTAAGAAAAAAAAAGCCAAAATTCGCTAGCCCCAGCTCGTCAAATATTTTCTGGTTTAGTTAGTCTAATATGATAGTAAACTGAAATTTCCTTTGGTTGTGGATTTGTTGGTTGGGACAAATGAAGACATTTGATAAAGCAACTTTAGGGAAAATAAAATGGGTAAACTGGATTAAACCAGTTTAATGACAGAAAAAAGTTCCCAAAAACCCATTTAAAAAGAGGTTGAACATCAATTAAGTGTAGCGTGTTTTAGCAAGACTCATGATCTCCAAGTCTGCTGTTCTGTAGCTAACCCTGAACTATGACCTCCCTGTGTGTGAATTAAAGAAAATATGAATCTCCCCACTGTGAGCAATGAAGTTACACATGAGCTGAGAAATTTCAATAATGCTCTTATGTAAATCAACTGTGCAGATAGGGGTTCAGATTCTTTCTCTTTGACTCTTCATCAGAAACAGGCTTGAAGCCAGCTCTTATAGTAGAGTGTGCTCCATTATTTCCTCTAAATATCCTCAGTGACATTTTAAACATTCAGTTCACCCACAGTAAGTGAGCAGATTATTGTCCAGCTGTGTACAGACACTGTGAGACACATGGTGGGTTAATATGGAATAATATCACCAGCAGCTGCAGCAGTTGAACCTGTAATCTCTGTGTGTCCAGACCATGATGGAGTGTCAGGATGGGGGGCTGAGGGGTGTTCTGAGTGTCCTTAGTAAAATTAGAGATCGGATGTGTCTCAAAATACTAATACAAGAAGTACAAACTATGTATCTATGTTGACAGTGAGCTATTGTGGCAGAAAAATGTGCTTTGGAACAATCATGCTAATATCAAATGTAAAACATTCATGAAAAAGCTGGTTAAGTTTTTTTTTTTTAAAGTATTAAATTTAGGGGGTGGCTGTGGGTCAGAGGTAGAGCGGGGCGTCCACTAATGGGAATATCGGCGGTTCAATCCCTCCAGTCCATATGTCGAAGTGTCCTTGGGCAAGATACTGAACCCCAAATTGCACCCGAAGGCTGTGCCATCAGTGTGTGAATGAGCATTAAAAACGCCTCCTGACGAGCAGGTTGGCACCTTGCATAGGAGCCTCCACCATCAGTGTATGAATGTGTGTGTGAATGGATGAATGTTGGCATGTAGTGTAAAGCGCTTTAAGTGGTTGAAAGACTAGAAAGGCTCTATATAAATGCAGTCCATTCACCATGTACCATATTTTCTGAGTGGTCCCATGAGTCATGACACCACTGTTAAGTCCACAGTTTCTATACTTGTCATTAGCTGTGAACAATCTTATCCTGCAGGCCTGCACTTTTTAAAGGTAATTCAGGTTTACTACAACTTCCGTCAGATTTTTGTGGTTTTTGGTCATTTTTATCAGTAATGATAACATTGTATTCACCAGTATAGCCGATGCACCATGTACACGTAATATCAACTGAAATGTTAAAGGTGCTAACATCATATTTTTAATCTGATGTTACACAAGAATAATTAAAAGTGCAGGAAGAAAGTTACAGGTGAAAAGTGTGGTAAAGACTGTAGTATATGTAAAATGCTTTTGTAGTACAGTTCTTTGAAAAATAGTTTTTGGACAACCATAGATGTCTACCGCACAGAGGAATAAGATATATTGGACTTTGATACACACACAATACTTGTAAGTAGGATGAGTTAATTGTTGATTTGGCTCTGCACATGAAATTTGTTGAGAATAAGAAAAATATAGAAAATCACCAGCCTTATCCTTTTAATATTGCTTACAGTGATAACGATAAATTAAATTCAACATGTTTGTGACTGTAGAGTGTTGTTTAATAACTACTTGCACATGAAATTATTCCTTTAACCTCAGTTTTGGCATTTCTTTCCTTAGAACATCCAAATGCAGCACAAAAGTCTGGTATTCTTACTCTATTAGAGGACCAGACCAATATTCCGGCAGCTTACTTATCCCACAGCCTGGCATGCAGCATCTATGGAAGCAGCTGAGCTGTCATTATTCAGCCGTCTACTAGTCGCCGCAGTTAGGAAGGTTGTTGTGCTCCGGTTCATGACGTAAAATGGCTTGTTGAAAACTAGCTGATACTGATTTATCTCTTGGTCTTCTCATATAATCTCTAATCTTGCTTTTAATTTGACAAGTTTACATTATTAATTTCTAGTTGACATTGTGGGTGTATGCGATGTGGTATTGCGTGTAGCTTTGTATTTTGTATAATGCGTCCTGTGTGTTTTTTGCTTTGTACTGTTTGTTATTGTGCTGTTATATGTTTTATAACATATAACAGTATGAGACCATTGTCCTTGATTGTAATGACACTGTGACCATAATGAAGAGTGGGAACGCAAAACTTCACTATGACATCAGATATGCCTGCTTTGAACAAAACTTTCCACAAAACACGAAGAAGGATCACAAAACTGAACCAGCTGAAGCTGTGATATCAAGACTCCAGCAGAATAATTGTAAAATCAAACACTTTCAACAGTTAATGCAGTGAAGAATTCAATTCAATTCAGTTCAATTCAGTTTTATTTATATAGCGCCAAATCACAACAAAAGTCATCTCAGGGCACTTTTCACATAGAGCAGGTCAAGACCGTACTCTTTAATTTATAGTTCCAACAATTCCCCCATGAGCAGCACTTGGTGACAGCGGTAAGGAAAAACTCCCCTTTAACGGGAAGAAATCTCAAGCAGAACCCGGCTCTAGGTGGGCAGCCATCTGCTTTGACTGGCTGGGTTGAGAGAAAAAGAAAGTGGGGGGGGGGGGGGGGGCAAGAGAAACAGAACAACAACAACAACATTAGATACATGACTAGCAACAACAAACAGTAGTAACAGCTGGAGAAGGACATCCCCATGGTCATGAGCCAGAGCCTGGTCCCTGGGGTTTCGTGCGGATGAGAAAGCACAAAGAACTCTGGGGAAGAAGTCAAGTTAGTAACATTCAGTAATGGTAAATGAATGCATACAGATGGAGAGGAGGTCCCCCGGCAGTCTAGGCCTATAGCAGCATAACTAAGGGCTGGTCCAAGGCGAGCTTGGTCGGCCCTAACTATAAGCTTTATCAAAAAGGAAAGTTTAAAGCCTACTCTTAAATGTAGAGAGGGTGTCTGCCCCCGCACTGAATCTGGAAGATGGTTCCACAGGTGAGGAGCCTGATAGCTGAAGGCTCTGCCTCCCATTCTACTTTCGGTGACTGTAGGAACCACCAGTTAGCCTGCATTTTGGGAGCACAGTGCTCTAGTGGGGTAATAGGGTACTATGAGCTCTTCAAGATATGATGGTGCCTGACCATTAAGGGCTTTGTAGGTGAGGAGAAGGATTTTATTTATTCAATTTGGGATTTTACAGGAGGCCAATGCAGAGAAGCTAAGATGGGAGAAATATGATCTCTTTTTCTAGTTTTTGTCAGTACACATGCCGCTGCATTCTGGACCAGCTGGAGAGTCTTTAGAGACTTTTTAGGGCAGCCTGATGATAATGAATTGCAATAATCCAGCCTGGAAGTAACAAATGAATGGAATATTTTTTCTGCATGTTTTTGAGAAAGCATGTGCCTGATTTTTGCAATATTATGTGAGTGAAAAAAAGGCAGTCCTTGAAAATTGTTTTATGTGAGAGTTAAAGGACATATCCTGATCAAAAATAACTCCCAGATTCCTTACAGTGGTGCTGGAGGCCAGGGTAATGCCATCCAGAGTAGCTTTATCATTAGATAATGTATTTCTATGGTGTTTAGGAGCAAGCACAATGACTTCAGTTTTGTCTGAGTTAAGTAGCAGAAAATTGCAGGTCATCCAGGTCTTTATGTCCTTAAAGCATGCTTGGAGTTTAGTTAACTGATTGGTCTCATCTGGCTTCATTGATAAATATATCTGGGTATCATCTGCATAGCAATGAAAATTGATGGAGTGTTTCCGAATAATATTACCTAAAGGAAGCATACACAAGGTGAATAGTATTGGTCCAAGTACAGAACCTTGTGGAACTCCGTGTCTAACTTTTGCCTTCATGGAGGATACATCGTTAACATGTACAAACTGGAATCGATCTGATAAATAGGACTTAAACCAGCTTAATGCAGTTGTCAATTAAATTTTCCAGTCTCTGTAATAGGATTTGATGATCAATTGTGTCAAATGTGGCACTAAGATCTAACAGGACAAGTATAGAGACAAATCCTTTGTCTGATGCAGTTAGGAAGTCATTATTACTTTCACCAGTGCTGTCTCTGTGCTATGATGCGCTCTAAATCCTGACTGAAAATCCTCAAATAAACTATTGTTATGCAGAAAGTCACATAACTGACCAGCAACTGCTTTCTCAAGGATCTTAGAAGGAAATGGAAGGTTAGATATGGATCTATAGTTGGCTAAGACACCTGAATCAAGAGTAGGCTTCTTAAGAGGTTTAATTACAGCTACTTCAAAGGACTGTGGTACATAGCCTGTTACTAAAGACAGATTGATCATATCTAGTAAAGAAGCGCTAACTAAGGGTAAGGCTTCCTTAAGCAACCTAGTTGGGATGGGGTCTAAGAGACAGGTTGAAGGTTTAGCTGAACAAATCATTGATGTTAGCTCAGAAAAATCGACTGGAGAAAAACAGTCCAAATATATGTCAGGATTTACAGCTGTTTCTAAGGTTCCTGTATTTGGGGAGAAATCGGTGCCTGTTAAGGGCAGGAGGTGGTTAATTTTGTCTCTAATAGTTCGAATTTTATCATTAAAGAAGCTCATGAAGTCATTACTACTAAGAGCTATAGGAATACATGGATCATTAGAATTATGATTTTTTGTCAGCCTGGCCAAAGTGCTGAAAAGGAACCTAGGGCTGTTTTTATTCTCTTCTATTAATGCTGAGTAATAGGCGGCTCTGGCATTACAGAGGGCCTTGTGTACGTTTTAAGACTATCTTGCCAGACTAAGCGAGATTCTTTCACTTTGGTGGAATGCCAAATCCTTTCCAATTTTCGGGATATTTGCTTTAATTTGCGGGTTTGGGAGTTATACCATGGAGTTAACCTTTTATGTTTTGTTATTTTTCTTTTGAAAGGGGCGATGGAGTCGAGTGTTATTCACAATGAGCCTGCAGCACTATCAACCAGATTATTAATTTGGGAGGGACTGAAATTAACGTAGGAGTCCTCTGTAGTCCCTCTAGTGAAGACATTTTTATCTTATGGCGTATAATCCAGTAATAGGAATTCAAAAGTTATCAAGTAGTGGTCTGATAAAATAGGATTTTGTGGACAAACTATCAAATGTTCAATTTCGATGGTCAGTCAGTACAAGATTGAGGTTATGGTTATGACAGTGAGTGGGTTTATTTACACACTGAGAGAAGCCAATTGAGTCTAATAATGAGATAAATGCAGTGCTAAGACTATCATTATCAATGTTCACATGAGTATTGAAATCGCCTACTGTAATTACTTTATCTGTACTAAGGGCTAAGTTTGATAAAAACTCTGAGACTGAGTACAGACCAGGAGGACAGTACACTATAACAAATAGAATTGGCTGTAAGGTTTTCCAGGTTGGGTGAGAGATATTAAGAACAAGGCTTTCGAATGAGTTATAATTAAATTTTGGTCTAGGGTTGATTATTAGGCTTGAATTGATGATGGCTGCAACTCCTCCTCCTCAGCCAGTATCTCGAGGAATGTGAGTATTAATATGACTGGGAGGACTGGATTAATTTAGGCTGACATGTTCTTCATGACACAGCCAGGTTTCAGTAAGACGAAATAAATCAATATGATGATCTTAGGTTAGATCATTTACTAATACGGCTTTAGATGATAGTGATCTAATGTTTAAGAGTCCACATTTAATTCTCCTATTTTATTGTACAATTGCAGATGTGGTGTTAATTTGTTTTATATTTTTTTTATCAACGACTCCTCTTTTATTTATTTTAGATTTAATTGATTTAAGTGGTTGGGGGACAGACACAGGCTCTATGTGGTTTTGGGTGGGTAACTGCTCTAATGGTAGCACAGAGAAGTGTGTAGGACTGCAGCTCTGCCTCCTGGTCTCAACTCTGGGTTGTCATGAAGAACTCATACTGCAGCAGACTCATATTAAACACTTACAGCAGTGTCTGCCTGACCATTGCACCTTTTTAGGCTCAAGTTTAAGGACTTTGTTACACAACAAAGATGTGATGTCTCCCATTAATACAGAAATGCTTCTACAGAGTTCTGGAGCTTTTGTAACGAAATATCATTTCTGGACCTGTGATGCGGTGGAAATGTATTAAGTGGACCTCTAAGACTTGTATTTGAGTACCCCTGCTGTAGTTGGTCATAGAATTCAGTAAATCAACAGTTGAAGTCTTTCCTGGGATTTAGTCTTAGTCATAAGGGCTCTGTGGGGTGCCATGTGTTTATTTAGGATTTGCATGCACGCACGCGCACACACACATGCACAATCACACACTATAAATGTGATTTTAAGTCTGACTAGGGGTGTGATCATGCTGTCTGTATTTTTCCAGACTTCACACATTCAGGCACACACTGGTGTGTCATGAATACACACAGCAAGTACCCCAGATTCCTTTAAACTAGGAGTGAAGCTATTGCTGGCTGTGAGCCAGGACAGACTTTTAACCTTTTTATTATCATTCTGTTGATTTTTCATTCTTCTTTTCATTCTTCTTCTCTAGACAGACAGGATGTTGTTATGTTGACATGAAGATGTTTTTAATGTGATGACCATTCATTGGAACTAACTAGGTCAGGCTCAGTGACACCTGAAGTGGGAAAAGCCAGTCTCTCCCATACACAAACATACCTGACCACACATGTATAATGGCTTGCCTGTTTGACATGGATCTCCATATGCTATATTTAACAATGTCCACTTGCAGTCACTGTCCTTAACCTTGCAAGTCAGGCTACATCAGTGCACACACACTCTTACAGTCACTGTTTATTCTCAAGGTCGTACAGTGACACTGCTAATCAGATTTATTTGAATCAGCAGCTCGTGTTTGGCTGAGGTTCACGTAAAACACAGCCCCTCAACATCTTGTCTGTGTACGGGTAAAGTTTTCTGACGATTGTATCTGCAGAGCAGCTGAAATGGGATGACAGAAGATAAATTTGGATTGTATTAGTGCTTCTAACATGGCATCTCTGAAGGCAGCAGGAAAGTTTGAAAAGGAAACGGAGACAATATATGAATAAATAGAGGGACAGTCATCATCATCCGTAGATGCTATCACAGTCGTTATATAGTATTTTCTCATGCATTTTGTACTTCGTATTTCTTCTTGTCAAACAAATAGTATTTGTATGCAGTTTTAAATTGATGTTCCTCTATGAAGGGCATGCCCTAGCCAGTGTCATAATCCTGGTTGCCTAGCAAAGTAGTGGTGACAACATGTTTTTTCCACAGTCTGTGCAGCAGGGATGTACCATTGCTCTATAGCATCACACTACATCTACCAGCTACACAGCTGGGTGTTGTCACAAGAAGCTAATACAGACCACACTTGAGCACACCCAGCTGTGATGTTGGCTGTGGTCAGGGCAACAATGCTTTTTTTGATACAAGCTCTACTATGGATTTTTCCTTGTAAATTGTAATCCTTTAGATTTTAGCCAAAAAAAATCACTTTGTTTTAATAAAGAAAAAAATACAACACTGATCATATTTCATGCTGTAAGTAGTTCTGCAGGACACAGTAAAGTTGGTTTTCTTGCTGAGGTGTGCAGCCTGTCACCTGCAGCTCTTGACCGAATGGCTCATTGTAGCTGTTCACAACTGTTCCACTACTCCCTGACATATTTAAAACTGATCAGCTGTCAAAAATGACTTAAATTACTCTTGTTTATAGATGTGTTCCTGGTGAACGATAGCTGTCATCATTAACCTCAGTGAGAAATACACTGCATATACCATGGCTGCTTCACAACAAAGCTACCTTCTGTCTCACCAGTTGAATGCTTTAAATGTGAACTAGCAGCAGTAGGAAATGTTGGGTTATCATTAGCAGTAACTTAATACAGCTCTGATGAACAGGAAAACAGTGAGGCTGATATCAATGAGATAAATTTACAAACAATAATGCTGGATTACAGGCAGAATAGTTTCCTGTCAATTCCTTGCATGTAAATAGGTCATTTGCATCCATTGTGGGAATGGCGGACTCTGCCACAATGAAACAATTAAATCTCATATGTAAAGAGGTAATTACTGAATGGCTATTGCTGAAACAATGCCAACCATAGTTTCAAAATAGGATTTGATTTCATTAAAATATTGAGAATTATTACTTTAAAGAACTAACAGTGTGTTCACATATACAGATAAAAAGAGGCAAGCTCTCTCTTCTCTCACAAGCCTGAAGCTGAGTCTTTATTAGCAAATCAAAAGTCAGCAGTGAATTCTGACCATTAAAGAGGCCTGGCAATTTAAACATTTCCCTTTTTAAAATTTGTAAGTTGTGTTTTTTACCAAGTTGACACCAAGTCCTTTAAAAGCATATATCTAATAATGCTTTGTGGAAGACCTGCCTACCACTGTCTTGTTTCTTATTCTTCTCGGATTTTAAGAGGCCAGAACATCAGATTTTAATGTTTTTGTTTTTGTGTTAAATCAAGTCAAGGAGCAAAGTCAAATCCTTGTAGGAATCAAAACCAAGTCAAGATCCAAGTCTTCAAGTCTTAAGACTCATCCAGCAAGCTATTCACCAATCCACCCAGTACTTTTTTCTAGAATTAAGCTAGTGCTTAAGCCTTGTAACCCCACTATGAGAACAGCAGTTCAGAAGCAATTTCAACATCCTTGCAGTTATGTTGTAGGTCGGCATGGTTGCTGTCCATCTTTCTCCACCGTACACTTCTAAAAATAGCATCTTAAAGCCATGTTTGTAAAATTTTCTCCATTCAATTCCAGCAGAAGATCTCATCATATTATGTAATAACATCATATAATAGCTCAACATAATTGTTGTGACGACTCTAACTGACATTCGCAAAGTAAATGCCTTTACAGTTCTTGACTCATATCCTCTGCCACGGATGAAAGATTGCCTTAATAACTTGGGTACCGCCAAGTATGTCATCAAATTAGACTTGCTCAAAGGATATTAGCAAGTACCACTGACTGACCGTGCCTCCAAAATCTCTGCATTCGTAACCCCAGACCACTTCTTGCAATATGCAGTTATGGCTTTTGGCATGTGCAACGCACCGGCTACCTTTCACAGTTTTGACAGAGCTGACTAACTGTAACATATATTTAGATGATCTGATTATGTATACCACCACTTGGGAGGAACACACAAAAATCCTTGAAAAAGTGCTCACTTGGCTCGCGGAAGTGTCGTTCACGTTAAACTCGGCGAAATGTGAGTTTGGGAAAGTCACTGTCACCTATTTAGGGAGAAAGGTGGGTGAAGGGCAGGTACACCTGTAGAAGTCAAAGTCTCCACTATAACAGAGTGTCCCATTCCTTCCACAAGAAAAGCCCTTCGCAGGTTTCTAGGCATGGCAAGTTATTACAGGAGCTTCTGTCGTAACTTTTCTACTGTTGTCCTTCCACTAAGAACTCTACTCAGCCCAAAGGCAGATTTCGTGTGGACCTCTGAGTGTCAACATGCCTTTTGAAAGTGTGAAGTCTCTCTTAAGTCACGCCCCTGTACTTGCCACTCCCGATCTCTCCAGACCTTTTAAATTGGAGGTGGATGCCAGCGCTGAGGGAGCTGATGCTGTGCTACTGCAGGAGGACGCGGACGAGGTTGACCACCCAGTATGTTATTTTTCACGTAAGTTCAATAAGCACCAAGTCCAATACGCCACAGTTGAAAAAGAAACCCTTGCTTTGCTGTTGGCACTCCAACATTTTGAAGTATATGTTGGGTCCAGTCCCTTGCCTGTTGTAGTCTTCACAGATCATAACCTCCTTGTCTTTCTGTCCCGCATATACAATCACAACCAGCGACTCGTGGTGGGCTCTGATTGTGCAAGATTACAACTTAGATATCTGTCACAAAAAGGGTTCAGAAAACGTGTTGGCAGATGCTTTGTCCAGAGTGTAGGTTACCAACCTATGTGATTTGGTAAGTTGAACCAAAAACCAGTTGGTTTATGTCTTAAGGGGAGGGGTGTTACAGCTGCCACAAACCCCTGCCTTGTGTGTGTCTGTGTGCAGTCTTTTTCTTCATGTCAAGCAGTCTCCAGTCATCCAGGCTCCTCCCACTTCCCAGCTGGTATTGGTGAGGGTCCTGATTGGAGTGGCCCCTGCTCAAGCCAGCCCTCCAATCTCAAGGCTTCAATCCGTGGGCCGAACTGATAAATGTCTAGCCAGCCTGCCAGTTGGGGCAGCGGGGATTAAGGGAGCAGCTCGCTATGGTGACTCTTATTGTTGTGTGATAGCTGTTGTGAGACTAGTATGAAGCACCCACTTTTTAACTGTGCTTCTCGTGAATGTTGAAGTCAGGTGCACTGGATCTAATATGAGGCACTCGCTTGTTGTTTGGGCACTGGGCCAGGGGTAGTTATAAGTATCACTGATTGCTCGCGTGCACACATTAGTTGTTATTTTTGTTAGCTTCATCAGGAGCCAGGGTGCTGTTCTTATTGTGTTTATTTTATAAGCCACTGAAAACTAGGCCTAGAGAGTGAGGTGTTAGTTTTGTTGTTTTCTTTGTGTAAGTAAGTTTAGCTCGGATTTAGGAGTCCTCTTTTGGTTATATTGTTTTTTTTGATTTGAACAGCACCCGCCAGCCCCTCTCCCTCAGTTAGTTGCTTGCCTTTTGTGTATGTGATTTCTGTGAACCACCGGCCCTCCTAGCAATAAATAACTGTTTAACCAAACAACATTCTGGTTTTATGTTGCTTCCCTTCCCCTAGTGAGCTGGGTTGTAACAATTGTTCAATTGAATGTGATAATAAACAGAAAGTTTTGGAAAGAGCATTAATACTAATGTTTGGACTTCCTCACAGTAGTGATCTAACTTACAGAAACAATTTCGTACTGTAACACTTGAGAAATGAAATCAAACTCTTGGAGCTGAGGATGGAGTGATTTTTAAATCAACTCAGATCCCTCCAAGCACAGCTTTCTGTATGGATGTGATATACCTCTCTCTCCAGCTAATGCCTATGAATAGTATCAATGTCCCCATGTTTTTGGAGCTGTACAAATGCTTTAAGCCATCTTCCAGTCCACATTATGCTGGCGAACAGTATTTGTTAGTCCTGGGGCTCAGCCAGGAGCTGAATGTCTGCACAAATGCTGGAACAGACTGAGAGGTGCTCTATTTTATGGCATACCAGACTTTAGTCAGAGCTGGTATGTTCATAGTGGCTGCTTGTGGCTGCTGTTTGTGTATTGTGTTGTGTGTATTTCCTGTTAGCCTCTACTGTTGTTGATGCTATACCGATAAAGAAGTTTATTATCTGAGCAATGTCTCCATGGTTTTTTTTAAAATTCCAGTCCCAGTACCTGGTCAAAGTTCTGTTGTAGAGAATTGGGAAACCATTGTCTGTGACTATCAGCTTTTCCACTATTTTCTTTGAAAATCTTTGACGGAATAGAAAACAGCTCTGTGCTTCTGTTTCATGAAGGAATCAAAACAAGCTGATTGGTTTTTACTCCCACTCATCAGAGACATTTATATAAAGTTGCTGGGTGCCTTTTCAGTCTGTGAGTGTAATGATGGCCGATGTCAGATGAATGGATTTCTGTTCTGTCTTGGTTCTGTTCAGTCGGTGTGTGTGAGTCCATCTGTGTTTCTTGTGTTGCCAGGGTGCAGAGACCTCATAAGTGTGTGATGCAGAGTGTGCAGAATGATTGATTTGACTTTACTTTAACATTAGAGCTCATATAAGAATCTCTTATTCTTACCAGACTGCCTTGATTTCAGGAAGAATGAACACCTCACTTGCCCAGCAACACAGATTTTCTTTGTTCTCTATGTAAAAACTCCCAAGTCCTCCAAAATAAATTGCAAAATATGTCATTGGTCCATACACTCCAAAACGACACATACAAACATTTTCTGATCAGACACCCCTATCAGCATGATGACATAATTGGTCTGTGCCTTCTAAAACTGTTACAAATCACTGTTGACATAAAGTCTGGTTAGGTTTAGGCCAACAAAATGAGTACTTTTTCAAGGTCTTGAAAACATTGTATCTTTGGTTAAATGGGACCTATTTATGCTCATTTACAGCTCTATATTTTTATTCTGAGACTCCACTAGAGCAGCTTTGCATGATTCACAGTTCAAAACTTTCTTTCAGTTCTTAATTTATCTTATACTGGCCCTTTATGCCTCCCCTCAGTTCAGCCTCTGTCTCTAACAGGCAGTTTTAGCTCCTGTTTCTTTAAGACCCCCCCCTCCCAATAAGCCCACTCTATTCTGATCAACCAGCTTTCCGGAAGCCTGCCGAGGGGCAGCCATATCCGAGTCATGTTAAGTTACTGCCAATGCAAACCCAACATTTCCTGCTTTACTGCTTCAAATTAAAAGCTTTTAAATGACTAAATAATGTGGGACTTTTATTGTGAAGAATTTACAGGGAATGAAACATGTTTCATTTCACCACCGAATTAGTGGAGCTTTGTATTGAGCCGATGTCGGCTCGGGCTGAAAGTAGGGTAAGTCCAGGTCAGTTCATCACACTTTTGGACTGCATCGTCATAGATATTAATGAAACTCGGCATGCTGATTTGGTCATATAAGAAACCTGTGGAGCCAAGATTGCATCTTTCTCGGATCACTATTAAAGGAGATGTGGGCAAACGAAGTTTGAACTAATCAGCGTGCGTCTGTTACTTTGACTTGCCATATCTCCCTTGATATAAGTCATAGAGAAATGGTTCTCATATCATTTTAAAGCTCTTTTCCAGCTCTATATTTTACTTTACAATATTAACCCAAAAAATGAAAGGTAACAGTGTTATGAATGATTATAATCTTGAAAGTTGAATTGTAAAAAAAAAAAAAAATTAAAATGGATCAAATTTTCACCAAAGTTAGGTTATAATGTCTTGGTCTTTGGTTATTGAGTTGTTGCTGAAATGTCATGACTTATCTGAAGTGGCATCACATCACTAATTCCTTACAATGTTGTTGAAAAGCAGTTATTGATCATTGAATGGTCAGGCACATGCAAAATTACAATGCACTACTTTCTTGATGGGCTCACAGGCCACTGGATAGTGTGCTCAAAGAAATACATCATGGGTGGAATGATGAAGATAAATGTTAATTCAGTTCAATTGCAGTACTCTCACCTTACTGTTTGAATGATGAAGTGGTAATGAAGTTAGGAAGCAGTGGCTACACTCTCAATTTGTGCTCCTTAAGAGTCTTTGAGGCAGCAATTGTGTCTTTGTTTGACATTGTGTACATCCGTCCTGTTGCCATCACAGGTTCAACTACCAGTAGCACATCCTGGTGGTCCATCACAAGTGTATCAGGGCGATATGGGAATGTGTACGATGGAGATGGTCCATGAGGATGCAGAAAGTTCAATCTCAACTCTCCAGTGCTGGGCATTGTCTCTTCAACACATCCCAGCCACCACTCATTATCATACGCAACCACAACGTAACCTTTGATGCTCACAAAGTCAAGTGATTCCTTAGGTGAGAATACCCTTTCAATCCTGCTTTCTGAGCACACTGAAAAGGGTCTGACATCCGCTTTGTCAGCTGACAATGGCTGAAATTACATAGCTTTCGTCCTGACAAAGTGGATGTCAGACCCTTTTCAGTGTACAGGGAAAGCAGAATCGAAAGAGTGTGCTCACTCATCTTCTGTCTGACGCAAATCTGGACTTTCTCTGTCTGATTGAAACATGGTTGAACCAAACAACTCCTGCGAGTGTGTTCACGGTGCCCAAATACCAATGTTTTAGAAGAGACAGACCTGATGGAAGAGGAGGAAGGGTGCTTTTTTATGTGAGAGGCAACATCAAATGTGAACATGTTGTTTACAATGTGGGTACATGTTAGAATATGTTCAGATAAAAATAATGTCATGACAATGTCATGAGGGGCGGCTGTGGCTCAGGAGGTAGAGCGGGTCGTCCACTAATCGGAAGATCGGCGGTTCGATTCCCGGCTCCTCCAGTCCACATGCCGATGTGTCCTTGGGCAAGATACTTAACCCCAAAATTGCTCCTGATGGCTGTGCCATCAGTGTATGAATGTGTGTGAATGCTTAGCTTCCTCTGATGGGCAGGTTGGGACCTTGCATGGTAGCCCCTGTACCCATTCAGCGTATGAATGTGTGTGAATGGGTGAATGTGATTCGTAGTGTAAAAAGCGCTTTGAGTGGTTGGAAGACTAGAAAGGCGCTATACAAGTACAGTCCATTTACCATTTACAACAAATGTCTTTTTAACATCATAGGTGTCTAAAGGCCCCCTTCTGCAGATGACACTTTCTGTGATCAACTCATAGAAGTCTTGAAAGAGTGCAATTTCAACAAATAATTATTACTTATGGGTGATTTTAATGTGAACTGGGAGGATAAATCTAAGAGAAAAAAACTGAAAATGATCACAGAGAAATTCCAACTAGAACAACTAGTAAAAGGCCCAACTAGGATTGCAAAATGCTCCAGTACACAAATTGATCTAATATTTACTAACAAATCAGAAAGAATAACAAAAACTTATAATTTAATCACTGGCTTATCAGATCATAACCTAACGCTATGTGTGAGAAAACTGACTAAAAATAGATTTAGGACTACAGCAACTAAGACAATGATCCTTCAATGCATACCCAGAGCTAAGCAAGAAGAATTTGCCAGTGAAATTAACAGCTTGAACTGGGACAATGTACTGTCCTCTGATGATCTGGACTATGACTGTGATACTTTTATTCAAAGAATCAACTTTGTGAGGGAAAGATTTAATGTGAGGATACAGATCAATTTTAAAAATAAAAACTATTTACCATGGTTTAATGAAAATTTGTGGAAATTAATGAGATCTAGAGATGCTGCACTAAGGAAGGCAATTACAACTAGAAGAGACACTGCCATGCTGATTCATAAAGGTTTAAGGAACAAAGTCATCCAAGAGCTAAGAGAAGCTAAATCTCACTTTTATCTCAGTATATTGAATGAGGCTCTTGAGTCTGTATATGAGTTAGGAAAAAATTTACGAAAAGGAAACTGGATATTGCTCCTATGAATGCTACAGACTAGGTTTTCGAGCTGGTAGAGACTAATGAGTTACAAGTAAACAAAATCATCAGCTCCTTAAAAAGCTCTAAAAGTAGAGATGCTTTCTGTTCCATAAAGGTCAGTGTTAGGTCCCCTATTATTTAGCCTATATATTAATGATCTCTCTCAACAGTATCATAGTAGAACTGCAAATGTATGCAGATGACACTGTTGTGTACACACATGTGAAAACAGCTGAGTTAGCTGCTGCTAAGCTAACAATTGCATTGGAAAGGATCACACAGTACATTCAAAACCAAATTGAAAAATCTGCTATAAACTACTCAGTTCTGCAACTGCTGACTCCAAATTTCATCTCATTGTCTTCTCATGAATGCATATAATCTTGCTTTTAATTTGACAAGCTTACATTAGTCATTTCTAGTTGACATTGTGAGTGTATGTGATATGCTATTGTGTGTAGCTTTGTATTTTGTTTTGTGTCATATGTGTTTTTTGCTTTGTACTATTTGTTATTGTGCTTGTTTATGTTTTAATTGTGACCTGCTTAAGGGACTGCAGATTAAAATTAGGTATAAGCTAACTCTAGTACAGTACATCAAATGGTAACATTTATGTTTAACACTGTACATGGTCCCAATAAATACATAAATAGATAAATACTTAAAGAATCACTCGACTTTGTGAGCATCAAAGGTTACATTACGGTTACATATGATAATGAGTGGTGGCTGGGATGTGTTGAAGAGACAGTGCCCAGCACTGGAGAGTTGAGATTGAACTTTCTGCATCCTCATGGACCATCTCCATCGTACACATTCCCATATCGCCCTGATACACTTGTGATGGACCACCAGGATGTGCTACTGGTAGTTGAACCTGTGATGGCAACAGGACGGATGTACACAATGTCAAACAAAGACACAATTGCTGCCTCAAAGACTCTGAAGGAGCACAAATTGAGAGTGTAGCCACTGCTTCCTAACTTCATTACCACCTCAACATTCAAACAGTAAGGTAAGAGTATTTTTGCAGTTAAATTAAATTAGTAGTGCATTGTAATTTTGCATGTGCCTGACCATGCGCTGATCAGTTACTGCTGTTCATCAATATCATAAGGAATTAGTGATGTGATGCCGCTTTAGATAAGTAATGGCATCTCAGCAACGACTCAAAATCCAAAGACTAAACTTTCTGGAGGTGTTGATGACATTCTAACCTAACTTCGGTGAAAATTTTACCCATTTTAAAAAATAGCTTTTTTTAAAATTCAACTTTCAAGATTATAATCACTCATAATACTGTTACCTTTCATTTTGGGGTTAACATGGTAGAGAGTTAAATATAGAGCTGGAAAAGAGCTTTAAAACAATATGAGAACCATTTCTCTATGACTTATATCAAGGGAGATATGGCAAGTCAAAGTCACAGAGGCATGCTGATTAGTTCAAACTTTGTTTGCCCACATCTCCCTTCATAGCGATCTGAGACACATATGATTTCACTTCCACGGATTTCTTAAATCAGCATGCCAAGTTTCATTAATATCTATGATGGTATGGTCCAAAAGTGTGATGAATTGACCCAGACTTACCCAGTAGAAAAAATAGCTGGAAATCAAGTATGCAGGGCAGTCTAAAGCCAGTGCTTTCTACTCACATGGATCACTTTTGCATACGTTTACCTCATTATTTGACACTTGTTTAATATGAACATCCGACATTGTCACACTATGACTGAAAATAAGGAAAAGCCTAATAGGTCCCCTTTAAAATGATATCTCATTGTCATTGAGTGCAATCATAATTATGTGGTTAAAAGAGTACTCCACCAATTTAGCATTGCACTACTATAACAGAAGAATCAAAATTGATACAACAAAACCAGATACCATCTATTCTTTGCATCCTTTTTCCTTGTTAAAACCTGGTGCCTACATTACCCACAATGCAACTTTGTTGACCTGTCTATCCACCCCAACTAGACTTTGTGGCTGTCTAATAACGTCACCTGATTCCCCCCTTTGCTACAGCGCTAGAGGGCTTCTGTCACTTGAATGTAAACAGATGTTGTTTTTGGACAGTTGCATAATCATTACTGATTCTGGGGACAAAAGTCTCAAACGCCACACTGATGAGTGATTTTTTTATTTATTTATTTTATTAGTTTATGTAACAGGGACCATACATATTAACACTGTTACATACAGGTAAGCAATGCAACAGATGTCATGAATACAGGCCGTCTAGCTGAAGCTAATTTTCCCTGGTTAGTCTGTTAAAACTAGATTTAAAACATGTGTCACCATTGGTTAACATGCATCAACTCTTCAGAGAAGCACTGCTTTTTCAGCACACCCCAACTTTTGTATCTTCTGACTCTATGGTATGGCACATTCAGTTCCTGCCTGGATGTGGACAGGGTGTTGTACTTTAGACTCTTTGTCAGAGATCATGACATTTATGTCTCTGTTCATACATTTGAGAAGTTTGGCATACTAAACAGGTGCTGTTTGAACGCTTATTAACTAATTACACATTATCTCTCTCTGCAGAAACATTTGGTATATGTGTGTTTTAGTTGCGATTTAATATAGACATAAAATAAGATGATAATGATATTCACCCTGGCATCTGTACCTACACTCAGGATTCATATTATCACTTGAAGCAAGTGATAACCAATCCTATCCACTTGTAATAAATACAGTATGACATGTGTTTTTAGGATTGGGTTGTATGGATTAATATGACCTATAGGGGCTGCTAGTGGATCTTTTAGACTCTAAGGCCGTAGAGCTAAGGGAATCTTTCCTTGCTGTTGTTGCCAAGTGCTTGCTTATAGGGGAATGTTGGGTCTGTGTAAATTAAAGAGTATGGTCTAGACCTGCTCTATATGAAATGTGCCCTGAGATAACTTCTGTTATGATTTGGCATTATAGAAATAAAACTGACTTGACTTGACTAGACTCACCAGATGTGGAATGAGAAGAAGAGAACACGCCTGATAGTGCTGACTCACCAGAAGCATGCACTCTGACTGCCACCCTCCAGCACATTTTCTTTTGACCTACTTAGAAAGTTTCAGTTCATAACAGGACTCAGGACTGGACAGAAACAACAACTACAGCAATGTGGCAGTCAATATGATCACCTGTAGACAGAGTATTTTTTGTTGTGCTTTGTTAAGTATTCACCTCACTTTCTAAAATTCTTTTTATAATCCTACTAAATCTGTGAAACAGTATGCCCTGACTGTCTATCCACCAAAATCCAGATGGGATGAGGGAGGAGTTGCTAAAAATGTTGATACCTAATCTGGATGGCCTTCAATTGTTACCATGCACTTAACAGTAATAAGCTATACAAGCAGCAGTGATTGTTCTGGGAAGTTTTTTGACCAGATTTTTGCCTTTTAGACCTACATATAGGCTGCTCTACCCTCTGACTGGTAGAGCATGTTGGGGCTGTGTGCAGCATGAGAGGAAGATCTAAAGATACTCCTCAGGGCTAAAATAAGTTCAACCACTTCCATGTCTCTTGGGTAAAATCTGCATTTTGATTGACTGTTAATATTCTCCCAAAAAGATGCTAGAATTGGACAATAATCAAAGATAAGGCAGTATGAACTAAAGTAAATAAAGATGCAATCAGCAGATCATACAGCAGTATGAGGTCTCTGTCAAGGAAATGAAATGAGATTTTAAGTAGATAGTGCTTTAAAAGAATAGTATGACATTTTGGAAAATGCATTGTTAGCCTAGCTTAGCATCAAGACTGGAAGCTTGGGGGAAACAGCCAGCCTGTCCCTGTCTAAAGTTCAGACAAGTACCTTCCAACACCTCTTAAATTCACTCATCAACAGGCTTTATCTCCATTGCTTAACATGTACATAAATACAAAACAACAATTAGTGATTTTTGGTGGTACTTGCCACCACCCCCACCATCATTTTGCTTTTTTATATAGAAATAAAACCCATTTAGTTCATTATCACGTATCAGCTCCCGTGTTCATCAAATAAAAAAACACTAATTTGCCAAATACTAAGAATGTTATCAATACTTAGTCAGATGACGGATACTATAGTTATAAACTGAAAGTGTCTGCTCCATGACCATTTGCAGCAACAGCAGAGTCGCAGCACAGAGTAGCAGAGCAAGACGTCTGTCTTCCCTCCTGCTCTCTGGTGTAAACACACCAGCGACCAGCTGCTCTTATGTCTCAATGCTTGTTTTTGACAGGGACAAACAAGACACGGGAGCTCAGCTTGGGTCTTGAGGAGTAGTAGCATGTATTCACCAACAATTAGCCTAAACTGTACACACACTGTACTGTTCACAGCTGCTAACTTCATACTATCTGCTCTAGTCGCTGCAGTCTCACCGTCACACATACGCTCTCTCTCTCGACCACATACTCGCTAGCTATTCCTTGAAGGAGTTACACTACTTGTATAACACATATTAGTTTAGAAAACATCTTAAAATACTTTTGCACAAAGGGTTAAAAAAAGAGAAAATGGCTCAGTCGGCTGGAAAATAGTAAAAACTAAAATTCTGAAGCCAGGGCTTCAGTTTGAAAGTCTTATAAAACAGAAAGCGTGAATGTATGCAGTAGCAGCCATGGGATCAAAAAATGTGGTTTTAATGGCTTTAAATGAGACCTAAAAGGGCCCTAACATGCTGATAGTTAGTATTGTCTCTACACAGTGTATTATAGACTTACTGTAGGATCTGGGGTTGGATTTCCAAAATTGGATAAAAAATACACACCTTTGCCAAAAATCATGGCTACAACATCATCACAGCCAAAATAATTGAAAAATAAAACGTTAAAGGCCCTTTTGGTCCCTAGCGAGGCACAAGAGTTAAAAGGAATCCCTCAATGCTTAGGCCCGGTGGGGGGTCAACTCAGGCCAGGCGGGCCGCCAGGCTTGCAATACACTGGTGGAAACCCTGGTATTCCTTTTTAAAGGATATGGCTAGCAATTTTCTATATATTTGTCAGTGTTGACAATATCCTTTTAAGTATGGATTAAACAAATAAGATAAAACTTCCATGCTCCATGTTAAGTCAAGTCAAGTCAATTTTATTTGTATAGTACCTTTCATACACAATGGTAGTTCAAGGTGCTTACCATCAGCGTGACAACAACAGCAAGATAAAATCATTTTAAACACACAATATGTAATTTCAGCTGCTAGGGGTCTCTCAATCAAAACAATAACAAAAGACGGAGTGTGAAGTAGCATGGGATCATGGGATTTGTTGTCTTCATCGTTAAACAACCAGCTTTTTCAGGTAAGGATTACTCCAATATTCATCGTTCAGGATGTTTTTACCAGGACCTGAATTATCCGCAGAGGTCTCCACCTCTCCAAAACAAAGCAACCTGGTGATTAAAACAGGTAAAAACATTTAATAAAGCAGTTTCACGTTAAAAAAATTCTCTGACGCTGTTCAGCAGGCACAGGACATCCAGTAGGGGCTGCTAGCCGAGCTGCTGCTGACGTTTGCTCAGCTTGTTTCTCTGCTAATTTATGATCCAGATGTCTGATGACTAAAATCCTTCATCTGGTTGAAAGATATAGTTAAAAACTAGCATGGTCTAAAAAATGTATCATAAAAATCTGGCCTAAAACTGAATAAAAATCAATTTATAACAGTTTCTGTTGAACAACCACAATGCTGATGTATGCATATACTCTTTAGACGTAGGTAGACGCCATTGTGGCAGACAGCCACAACGCCAATGTATTATCTTGTAGGTGTATACTCTTTGATAGACGCAATTGTAGTGGACAAACACAATGCCAATGCATGCATCTTGTGTGTGTATACTCTTTGGTTGAGGGGTATGACACTATTGACAGGTGACCAAATGGAACGGACCGTTACCTTGATTAAAATTACAGATTTCTCTGGGTTTGAAAATTGTTGGAAACATTTGGGATAATGTAAGTACAACTCAACAAAATATATAACATAGGTCTAGTTTGTCTGTTTTTAGAGATTTTAATGTGGAATAAGTATATATTATAGCTTTAAAACAAAGTTTAAAAAATAAAGAAATACAGCAAACCAAAACACATACTCTACTCTAGTCATGACTTGAGGAAACAAAGGTTTTAAGTTTTAATGTGGAAACAGTAGTGACTGATTTTGGGTAATCTGGAAGTTTGTTCCTGAGAGCAAGACCAAAGTAACTAAAAGCTTCCTCTGAAGACCTGGATCTTCATGACATGAGGGGTCTGGTTGGACACTAGTTAGTGAACAGGCCAGTAATACTGGGAAGCCAGACCATTAAGTGCTTTATAGACTATCAACAGAATCTGCCTTTGAGGACCAACTGCTAGTATTTCCATCTAATTATTATTCAGCTGTAAAACATTTCAGCATTCAGTCATTGATATTGTCAATATAGTTTACCGGCTTGCTTATGGGACATATTATCAGAGGACAGACAAACATACAACTGTGTGTCATCATTATATAGGTGATAGAATATAATGGATATAATATAAATAATATATTTTTTTGTCCAGTAACAAAAAGTATATAGTCACAAACTACAGAAAATAGCTTTAGGTTTCTTGTGTAACCCTGGCTCTCAGAGTAGTGCGAGTGAAGTAACATAATGTTCTACCTCAGAAACAAGGCAATGCTTCTATCTGCTGATAAATGTTGTTGTTAAGTGCACTAAAACTTTATTTTTATTAGTTAATTTATTTTTCATTCATACCCCCCCCTTTTTTTTTTTTTACAAAGTTGAATTTTTTGATCACCTAACGACATTTATTTAGTTAGTACAGACAGGCAGAGTGCAACTCTCTCTACTTAAGCAAACCAAGACAATGCAGTCAATAATAATAATAATTAGTGTTAATGTTAAATAAATGTTCATTAAAGTTAAGCAATTTTGTGTCTCATTTGTTGTTATCATTATTATTATTATTATTATTATTGTTATTAAAATGTAGTATTTTATCAGATGCAAAAAAACAACATGAAATTGGCATTATATATCA
Source organism: Thunnus maccoyii (assembly GCF_910596095.1). Lineage (NCBI taxonomy): Eukaryota > Metazoa > Chordata > Actinopteri > Scombriformes > Scombridae > Thunnus > Thunnus maccoyii. The sequence continues at coordinate 1,008,845 of NC_056533.1, read as the reverse complement.
ACTATCAGCCGCCTTCCTCTCTAAAATTGGCATCGATCATTGAAAAAATATCGGTCAACCACTATATGTAATTGTAAAATAAAATACAGTAACTTTATGTTATTGTGTATTGGATCACAGCACCAGACATTTTTCCAGTAAAATTAGATTACAGTTATTCAAGTAATGCTGTAAACTTTCAAGCCACACTTTTACATTTCAATAAATGAATACAGAACCAACTCCTTAAGTGACAATTATATATTGTTAACTGTTGAACAGGAACAAATATATTTACTTTATTCTTTAATTGTGCGCAGGGATTTTGCATACCATGTTTACAGAAATCTAATGGCCTTCTTCCATATGGCAGAAATGCCAACACTGAATAGAGAACTGCTGCAATTTTATCTGTGATGCACAGTGCAAATGGTTTTCCCTCAAACAGGACAGCGGAACAAAATAAGTTGTTTACCCTTAATGACACATGTGCACTGGTTTGCACAAACTGTAGTAAAAGAGCCTGTTGCCTGCAGCTCTTCATCTATCAGCTCACTGTGGCCGTTTCCTCTTTTACCAATCCTCCTTTGCAATATTTAAATTCTGCTGACAAAACAGCACAAACTATTTTGCTGTGTAGACCAGTATTTACTGACCAATAGCGCAGTCAGTTTTGAATTTCCTGTACATGCTTCATAATAAAGCCACACAGTGGTTCACCAGTGAGAAGCTTTTGATGCGAAATAGCAACAGCAGAAAATGTTTGGACTGCATGGGCATCAACTAGAGGTCTTCATGGGTCCAACCCAAAATGGACCTATGGAAAACTGAACCGAACCCGACATGCATAAATTCATTTTCAAAAAAAAGGTACTCTACCTGAGAGGGACCCGAGCACAGCCAGAACTGATCTGAACAGACCTGAACAGAACAGACCCGAGATCTTAAATGCGGTTGACCCAAACGGAGAAAGAATAAAAAACACCATCAGCAGCCTGATGTACTATCAATTAATGCAATCAATCTTTGTCAAGTATTTGCATAAAACAGAAGCAAATAGCTGATGTTCCAGTTGGTTTTACTTCCTTGTTCTCTTTTTCCTTTAACTTCTTCACAGTTCACATTCTACTCTCATCCAAAACACACCGTTTTCTCCCACAGTGATTGTGACATATTACATGATCAGAGCTGATACCACCCCACACTTGGGTCCGTTCGGGTCCACTCGGGTATTAGTGACACTGACATGCAGACCCGAGACCCGTTTGACCCAGTCAAACTCGGGTCTTAGGTCAGGTCTTGATACCTTAGAACCAAATGGACCTTGGAAGACCTCTAGCATCAACTTAACACAGTAAATAAGAATGTTTTCTTTTCAGTGTTTCCAGTTCTTATAATTTCTGAAAACATTCTACCATGTCCCCTCTAGCTATAAAAGACTAGCTATAAAAGTGCAACTTTCTGTCCTCTGAAATCATTCTGTTACTCACAAGGTCAACAAAGTTTTCAAATGTGTATATTACAAATGTTATAATGACATTAAAAATCCAGTATGTAAAAAGTCTGTTTAAGCAAATACTCAAAAAATAGTAAAAAAAAAATCAAGTCACTGAACTTGACAATATACTAGACACTAATTTCCTTGAAACAAAACACTCTTGGGTAATCTAAACATGGATATTCAACCGTGGGGGGAGCTATCTTTTGTATGGTGACACCGTGGTCAAGCACAAATGTTCAACATTCAGTTCCAATGACGGCACAAGTTCCTCTTTGAGAGGCCAATAAGTAATCAAGTGCAGCATGATTTTGTAAAGTCATCATTCATACAGCAGTTATCTCTTGTGAGAGCATGGACATGCCTTTTGCTTTTTTGATTTTATTAGTATTCCAGAATATGGTGAGCTTACTGACACAGAGCGAGTCTGAGATTGATCCAGAGCAGAGGGATAGTTATACAGTGGGCTGAGGGGCAGTGATCAGACTGTATGCAAATACAGTTGTGGGTAAAGGAATTGTAATCAGATCAAAGAGAGGAAGGGAGGAGGCATTTGCATTCAGGCCTTGACAGTGTGACACAGACAAGATCAAAGGTCAACTTAACAGAGGGGAGGAAGGGACTCCCGGTCTTAATCAATCAGGGGGTAAGGGTATTGTAAGGATCACAATTATCACTGCCAGAGAGCAGCATGTTACATGTTAAACAAACACATGCACATGAATAAAAACCTGCATTCTGTATTTATACTGTGTACTGTGTTCTGCTCAGAGGCAAAGGGCTTGTTTCTACTGGCAGAATGCGTTTCTATTATTTATTATTAGGGACTGAGCCCAAAAGGCAGAGGACTACTGTAAAACCCTATTGTTTTTCGTGTGTTTGTTTGTTTCTTTCTTTCTTTCTTTATTATTATGCCACTTCAGACGTAAATTTGACTCACCAAATTTGGCACGCACATCAGGTCTGGTGAAAAATTTGGTAATGGTGTTGGCTTCAAACTTTAATAGATAACTTATGACACTGTGCTGAAAAAAAGTTGTTAAAAACTTTGTAATAACTCGAATGGTTTGGATTTAATAAGCCCTCAGAGTTGCAGTGCCACATTACCCTTACAATGTAAAACAATAGGGAGGCATGAACTTTATGTCAAACAGTGGCTTCTGACGACTAAACTATAAGTCTGACCACTTTCAAACTTGTATCAATGGATTTGCCACAAAATTTCCTACTAAAATATGATTTTTAAAGTAAGATTTGGCCAAAGTAATGGGATTTATGAGGAGATTTCACAAGAAGTGTTCTCAAAAATCCTCCTCTCCAACTGCTCCTGGTGATGTCACTCCCTCAGTGCTGTGAAACATTCCGCAATACACACTCATTATAAAATCACAGGAGGAGCAAGAAAAGACTTTAAAACTCAAACTCTAATATCTCAAAAACAGTAAAAGATAGAAAAAACATGTAAATTCAAGATTTGTAGGTCAAAGTCTCGTAACTCATTTAAAGTTCAATTGAAGTCTGTATCTAAAAGTATGTGGAAGCAGTAAATGTCCAAAAAGATATGGATTCGCTCACACTCTCCATTCAAATATATGAGTATTTTTCTGTGTCCAGCAGCAGTTACTTATGGTCTCTACACACCTGACAGTACACATGTCAATCAAACTTTCAAAATAAAAGCACACCATACTTGTAAGAAATATCCCTCACTTTTAAAAAGCAAATTGATCTGATCCCGACGGGCCAGAGTGCGAGGTCCCGAACAACGCTGCTTGCCCCAAAGGGGCAAAGACCCTCTTGTATCTGTTCTGTTTCTTTCTTTCTTTCTTTCTTTCTTTCTTTCTTTCTTCTTTCTTTATTAATCCGCCACTTCAACCCTAAATTTGACCCCCTAAACATGCTCACCAAACTTGGCAAGCACATCAGGTCGGGTGAAAAATTTGATAAAATGTAAAAATTATCCCCAAAGTGCCAAAATGCGCTCTATAGCGCCACCTATGTCACTAAAATGGCCGCCATAGCCCGTAGGAATGTCGTTCAAGCTCAAACCAAAACTCAATTATTCGTCTCATCAAGACCTACAAATCATACACTGACACCCCTGACCTAAATCCAACAGGAAGTCCACAATTCATCCACGAAAGTATGACTTTGTGCCAATTTTGGACCTTGAATAAACGCTATCTTCTCCTAGGGCGTTAATGGTATTGGCTTCAAACTTTAATACATGACTTATCACACTGTGCTGACCAAAAGTTATTAAAAACTTTGTAATAACTCGAATGGTTTAGATTTTGTAAGCCCCGAAAGTTGGAGTGCCACATCTTACAATGTAAACCAATGGGGAGGCAATCTCTGGGCATGGACTTTGTGCCAAACTGGGGTGTCTGACGTCTAAACTATAAGTCTAACCACTTTCAAACCTGTATCAATGGATTCGCATTGAAAATTCCTACTAAAATATGATTTTTAATGTAAGATTTGGCCATAGTCATGGGATTTATGAAGATATTTCCACTAGAAGACTGTTCTGAAATCCTTCTCTCCAGCTGAGAGGGAGAGAGAGGGAAGAAAGTGGGGGGATGGGTGTCACGGTTAAACGGAGCCCATTTTTGAAGGATACAGCAGAAAGGTCTATATACATACAGTATATTATATACAAACTTTGTATGAAGTTTGATGTTATTATCATTTATTTTACAATAATTATTGTATTATATGTATAATTCAGTAGTGGGGATGACCTATGAGGGGAAGGGAAAACATAGAGTGAGAGTGACAGTTTAGTGATAAAGTGCTGCAGAAAAATAAAATCGAAACTAAAATTTGTAGTTATGTACCGCAGTTTTTCCTTTATTAGGGCCCAAGCACGTAATGGTTCGGTCACACTCTCCATTCAAATATATGAGTATTTTTCTGTGTCCAGCTGCAGTTACTTATTGTCTCTACACATCTGACAGCAGTGTTCAATGCTTACTTTTTTGTCAAGGAGTACATGTGTTCCTAAATGAAAAAAATTAGGAGCACACATAGAAATTTAGGAGCACACTGAAAAATGTTTGAGTAACTGTTTATTAAAGACAACAATTTATCACATACATATTTAAATGCTTTGTGTGTGTTTGTATATAAATCAAAATTTATGTTTTCTTTAGGGGTGCTTGATTATGGCAAAAAGCATAATCACAATTATTTTTGCTCAATATTGACATCACGGTTATTTAACACGATTACTTTTTGACTATCATTTTTGGTGATTGCCGATATATGCACATATTTTTTCCCACTTGGCTGAGGAAACTATTACACATGCAAGCATAGATTGTATGATTAATATAGATACATAACATAACATAGATTGTGATGATCAAAAAAGACAATAAATGAGGGAAGAACTCAGAAAGACTAGAGTTCCAGAGCTCAGCATTAAAACTTTAATGAACCTGCCAAGTGGGTGGAGTAGCACTTTTGGGGTTTTTTTGAGTTTATTAGACAGACAGGATTGATTTGTAGGATTTAATATTTGGACTACAGTCCGAAGCAGAGGGTGGCGGTAATGTGCCTAATATGCTATAATTTAGCTATCGTTGAAGCGTGTGGCCGTGGCGTGGCATTGAGTTTTGATGTTTCGCCATGACAGAGGAAATTGCTATAACTTTTGTGCAAATGCTCCAGTCTGCCCCAAACTTTGCATGTTTGATAAGAGTCCCGGCCTGAACACGTTCATATGACATTATTCCATGAGTGATGCAAACTGGCTGAATAGCGCCCCCTACAAAATTGCAGCAAAGGAGCCCCAGCAGCAGGCAAAACAGTGGACAAAGGAAGTGATGTTTATCTCCTTCTTGCACTGTCTGAAAACAGCCCAGGTCTGAAGACATCTACATGCCTGTGACAGAAGCCCTTCGACTGCGCTGCGGCCCGACGTGCGCAAAGGCACGAAGGCCCGTTCAACGCAGCTTTAATTTGTGTCTGTATTTATTAGGGCTTAAGCACAATGTTCCCTGGCACTGAAAGTGCCAGGAACCTATTGTTTTTGTAGAGATTATTATTTTAGTATACTACGCCATGCTCTAAAGCTCATGAAAATTTGCACACACATCAGAAAATTGCAAAGTTCTGTAGTGACTGGGCTCGGGCATGGCCAACAGGCTCCATAGCGACCCCCAAAGGTAGGGCCATGTTGCGACAAAGTTGCTTCGATGTTCATGAAATTCAGTGGGATCATGGCTGTCATCATTCTGGCCATAATACATATTTTTTGGATTTTTTTGCCAGACAGGAAGTTAGCCATTCTTAATTTTGTCCATCAGTTTTCATTTTACGAACACGTTTGAGGTCTTTAAGATGCTTGAAAACTCATGGAAGGTTGCATCTATGTTTGATCTAGTAAGTATTTCGATTAGTATCACAATTGAACTCAGGAAACTTTGCACATGCAGCAAAAGTGATGTAACTTGATATCTGATATGGGTCTTGGGTTTGGGTGTGGCAAAATGGCTCGAGGACGCACCTTAGAAAATTTCAAATTCAAAGCCCCCATCTTTATATTTGATGTAGATGTACGAAATTTGGTAGGTAGATGTACTATCTCCAGACTTAAAAAAAGCCTCTTGGAGCCATACCCTAAGTCAAACAGGAAGATTGTCAGGTGTTGTATTTTAACCCTAACCCTGCGCTAGAGAAGTTAAAACTGTGGGAATGAGACCTGTTCTCTGTTTTCTGGTCTAAAAATATCTGTGCTGTCCAGTCAGCTTGATCAAATGGCACACTGGTGAGATCTGTAAAAAGCTTTAAAAGCCCTCACCTTGGACATAAATTGTGCCAAAAGTATGAAAGATATCACAACACAATCTGAGAACTGAAAACCCAAAGTTTTGTGAACAGTTTAAAGTTGAAATGGGATCTGTAGGATAAGGGACGTCTGAGCAGTTGATTCTCAAAGTGATAAAGGTTCCAATTCAGTTGACAGGTTCCAAGACAGTTCCTCTCAATAGACTGCCATTATACATTTTGATATTTAAAAATTCATATAGAATCAGAGGAACATATCACAATTGAGAAAAATACAAGCACACATCTCCTGAATGAGCTGCATAGATTTACATTTGAATGGTTTTTATAGCACAAAGTATGCAGCTGTTGAAATGGGCCAATAAACGTACAGAATGTGGAATAATAACTAGAAAAGTCTCTAAAGAGCACTGGCATGGATGTCTTCATATTTATCTAATAGGATACAGTATGTTAAAGTTGGTGACACACTGTCCAGTAACATGAAGTGCACATTGGCTGTTCCACAAGGGTCAGTGTTAGGCCCCCTATTATTTAGCCTATATATTAATGATCTCCCTCGACAGTGTCATGATGTAGAACTACAAATGTATGCAGATGACACTGTTGTGTACACACAAGCAAAAACAGCCGAGTTAGCTGCTGCTAACAATTGCATTGGAAAAGATCACACATTGGCTTGATCAATCATGTCTGAGTCTAAATGTAAACAAGACAAAAGGTATGTTTTTCTCTAAAACTATGGTACAACCTCCTAACGCTGATATTTTCATCAAAAGTGAAAAAAATTACATAGTTACTGCTTTTAAATATCCTGGTGTGACACTGGATCCAAATTTGAACTTTAAGAAACATGTTTAAAATGGTTAAAACCATAAAGTACAACATAGCAAATTTTAGACATATTAGAAACTCTCTCTCTTTGGATGCAGCCAAGATATTTATGCATGCTATGATTCTTTCCCATATATCTTATTGCATCACATGTTGGGGTCAGGCTGGAGAAATAGTCATAAAACCTCTTGAGTCCCCTAACTCTAAGAACTCTGGACAAAAAGCCAGTGTGTTTCCATTACTGTAGGGTACTGGAGACATACAATTTACTGAACTTTGAGAATTTTAGATTATTCTCAAATTTGTGCCTAATTTATAAAATTTTAAATCGTCTGACCCCTCCTCCACTATGTTCCTTTGTGCACACTCACTCAGTTCTATTAGATCCTCCAGAATATCCTCTATACAAGATTGTACCATGCCATTTTGTTGCACTGCATTTGACAGTCAGCTTTCTCTGTAAAAACCACAACTCAGTGGAATGTCCTACCTGATGATATGAAGAACTGTAGTTCAATCAATACATTCAAGGCCAAATTAAAAAATCTACTAAAGATCAATTAGCTGTGTGACCACTGAGTCTAAACTTCATCTATGGTCTTCTCATTAGCGCAGGTAGTCTTGCTTTTAATTTGACAAGTTTACATTATTAATTTCTAATTGACATTGTTGGTGTAGGTGGTGTGCTGTTGTGCATAGCTTTGTATTTTGTATGGTGTGTTCTGTGTACTTTTTGCTTTGTACTGTTCATTGTTGTGCTGTTGTATGTTTTGATTGTGGGGGACTGGGGATGTAAATTAGCTTTGAGCTAACTCTGGTGCAGTGCATCTTTTATGTTAAAAACTATACACTGTCCCAATAAAAAATGCAATGTAAAGGCTTGATGGAGATGACAATGTAAAATGCAATTTCTGTAGAAATAGTGTATGATTGCTTAAAACTGATTTAGATTTCGTTACTGGAAGCTGAATACTATTGAAAAATCTACCAAGAGTAAAATCACCCACAGGTGGAATTGAACCTACACCCTCATGTTTGTAAGTCAGATCTGCCATGCACCGTGACACAACAATGCCAGGTCAGATTTTGGTGTTAAGACTTTCAATTGCATGAAGTATATGGGTTGCAATTTTTCAGACAGAAAGTTTTCTTGACTATTATGTGCATGTCTGTATGCATGCCAGTATCTGATGTTGTTTTTGTATGAATATTTTTTTTTGTGTTTTTGAGATGAAGACAAATTTGAATTGTAAATGAAACCTTAAGGTTTGAGGTGATCAATAGTTTAAAACTGAGAAAGAGAGGTTTTATCACAAGGACTGTGTTTTGCAGTCTCAATCAGCAGATTGACAGCACCTGTGTGCGTCTGCATTGTTTCACCTTCAACTCAACTGAGTTCTGCCCTAAGCAGGATTTGAACTCACAGTCACTGGATCTGTTTGGTGTTGATAGACCAAGTAAAACCGGAGATATGCCAATATAAAAATCATATTTACTCATGCGTAACAGCATGCGAGAAAGAATGGGAAAGACGCTACATTTATTCGGGAGAGGGAGGCAAGAGAAAAGCAAGAGAGAAAGAAGTGGGAGAGAGAGGTGAGAGAAAAGCGGGAGAGAGAGAAGCAAGAGAGAGTGGGAGCAAGGAGCGAAGAGAGAGCGCAACAGAGAGAAGTGAGATGATAGTTAGATTATAAAAACGGAGATAGAATGATATAAATCTGATATAAAAGTCATATTTACGCGTGAGTAAAAGCATGCACGATGGGATGAGGCAGAGTTTATTTATTTTATATCTTCATATTTACAAGTGCGTGAAAGCATGCAAGATGGGATGGGGCAGACTTTATTTTATATCTTCATATTTACAAGTGTGTAAAAGCATGCAAGAAAAGAGAAGTGAAAGAGAGAGAGTGGGAGCAAGGAGCGAAGAGAGAAAGAGCGCAACAGAGAGACATGAGAGGATAGTAAGATAAGTTTCAGAAGATTTGGAGTTGGAAAAATGAAACAAACGCTTAACATAAGCCAAGCTATAAACTTGTTTTTCCAAGAAGAAGAGGCTGATGACACCTCATTGTCAGAATTGGAGAGTGATGCCGGCAAGGATGAAATTTCCGATCTGTCTTTTTTCATCCACAACGATGGGTAAGACAAACTTCTTATGAAAATATATTGCTTTTGTTTATTGCTCTTTGTGTAAACTTCATAAACTCTCTTTTTATATGTGTATAGGTAGTTTTTGTTTGATGTTGGTAGACCACGCAAAAACGGAGATAGGATGATATAAATCTGATATAAAAGTCATATTTATGCGTGCTGTATATCTTCATATTTATACATCCATAAAAGCATGCAAGATGGGAGGGGGCAGCTGAACACAGATTCAGCACATTCACCAATGGACCTTTTCCAATTATATTTCTCCCCAGACACAATGAGGATACTCTGCAAAAATACTAACAAATATGCAGTAAGAAACAAGGAAATGGGCAAGAAATACAAATGGGTTGACCTTAACACTGAGGAACTCTACCATTTCCTTGGTCTCCTCATTTATACAGTGTTGGTGTCGCTTCCAAATCTCCAAGACTACTGGAAACACAACCACATTTTGTCTGTGCCATTTCCAGCCACTGTCATGACAAGAGACAGACTCAGGGCAATACTGTGGAACATCCACCTCAGTGATCCAGAGGAGGATGTTGAAAATGAAAGGAAGAAGGGAACACCAGGGTATGACAAGCTGTTCAGACTCAAGCCTCTAGTTGAAGAAATTCGCACTGCCTGCCAGGCTCATTACCACCCAAGGAGGGAACTGGCAGTTGATGAGAGGATGGTTGCAACGAAGGCCAAAACTGGCATGACACAGTACATGAAGAACAAGCCAACGAAATGGGGGATCAAACTTTTTGTGTTGGCTGAGTCAAGTAATGGCTACACAATCAACTTTAATGTGTATCACGGCAAATCACACACACTAGGTGTGCATGGACTGTCATATGATGCTGTCATGGACCTCATTCAGCTAGCATTCAGATATCTTGGAACCGGATACCATATTTATATGGTCAATTTCTATACCAGTGCCAAACTGCTAATCGACTTGGCCAGCATGAAATTTGGAGCCTGTGGCACATACAGGGACAACAGGGAAGGGTGTCCCAGTGGGAGAGAGAATGCCCTCAACAGGAAGTCAAGCAGAGGCAGTGTGAGATGGATCAGAGGACCCCCTCGTCTTCGTGAAGTGGATGGACACACGGAAGGTGGCAGTGTGCTCCACAATCCATCCAGCAATTTCTGGGGAGGTGGGCCAGAGAAGAGTGAAGGGTGGAGATGGACACTGGGCAGTGAGAGACATTCCCTGCCCCACCCCCATCATTGCCTACAATAAGTACATGGGTGGGGTTGATCTATCTGACCAGCTGATCCAATATTATTCCACCCACCACAAAACTGCTCGCTGGTATCGCACCTCGTTCTTGCATTTTGTGGATATTGCCACGACAAATGCCTACACCTTGTTCTGTGACATCAGCAAAACACAACAGGCACAGCACATGGTGCACAAGAACTTCCTTGTTGAACTGGTGTACCAGCTGTGTGGAGTGGACAAGACAGGAGCTGCCATCAACAGGAGAGCTGACCATGTTCCTGTTGCCATTGCCACAGCTATGGATGCCAGTCAGAAAGCCACACAAGGCCACAGGACCTGCCAGCTCTACCTACAAGTGGGAAAAAAAGGAACTTCACCCCCTGGAAATGTAAGGCCTGTGATGTAGCCCTCTGTGTCAAGACTCTGCCCCCTGCTTTCTCACAGTGCAGATGCTTTCCTGCTTGCTCTCGCCTCTGCTTACATTTTTCTGCTGATATTCTTGTTTTTCTTCTGTGATACATGAGCAGTGGCTCCTGGATAATTATAAATCACTGGGACTAATCATTTTTTTTGTTTCTATTAGCTATATTTCAACATTTTTATGACCTCCTCAGTACGACATGAGTGAAGCCTACCAGCAGCATAAGACTTTACTGCAGTGACTGGAAACATGGCACTTAGCTTCTACAGAAGATTACAGTGCTGGAAACCAAAACTCACCAATTAGAAGTGAAAGTGGAAGGGAATGGACTATGTGGGAATGACACCACCTTACCATGGATTCAAAACAGTGGACAAGAGCATGCTAACACATGGCTAATAAGCACCACCAAGATTACCAAGAAACAGGAGGGCTGTGAACCAGATAGTAAATCTACAAGTGGTAGTCCTCCCTGGAACTCTCTTGGAGCAAAGCCTAAGAGTAAATCATTTCCTGGGAAATTGGAAGGATGAGTAATAGGCAGAGCCCAGCGCCCTGAGATTTGTGACGCGACTGGATGGCCTGCACTGTCATCCAGGCAGGGTGCTCTTCAACCCCTGTTCTTAGTTGTTGGGGAGGTTTGATATTAGTTCTCCCTTTCGCAGCTGTCCACGGCTGTGTCCTACTGAGTGTCTAACTGGAGAACAGATTTGCTCCACTGCTGCAGGCCCCTGGATCTCCGTCTGATGACATGGATAACCTCTCATCTTCACACAGCAGGGTAAGAACTGAGAGTAAATCTGAAAATAAGAGGCTGCAGGGAAAACTAACGACTGGGCCTCTCTGATTTTGGGTGACTGTGCTATAAAAGATTTAAGAAGCATGTGCAGTAAAAACACCAAAATACTCTGCTTTCCCAAGGACATGGTCTCTGACATGACTGAGAGAATCCTCCATATCATGGCTGCACATCCCAATGTGAAAAACATCATACTGCACATAGGGACCAATGATGTTGTGAAACAACAGTCTGGGGTGCTGAAATGAGACTTTAGTGATCTGTTGAACACAGTCAGCTCTCTGAATGCTGAGGTGTTTATCAGTGGCCCTCTACCGCCAGTCAGAGAACGAGTCGCAAGATTCAGCAGATTGTTGGCACTGAATACATGGCTTTCAACTGCATGTACTGTCCATTCACTGCACTTCATTGACAATTTCAACTTTTTCTGGGACCGCAGACATCTTTTTAAGGCAGATGGACTTTTCCCAAACAAGTCAGGAGTAAAATTGTTTATCTCTAATTTATTTCACTTCCTATGTCACCCATCTGCTCCCTCTGCTAAGGTCAAGAGACAAGAGGAATCAAAACACAAGGAAGACATAACAAAACATGGCAGAAACCTTGAAAGAGAGCCACCTCAGCCTCCGCCTGAAGAGAGCTTTAAACATGACCATCATCAGAGTCAAGAGGAGGAGTCTCCACCCCCATCACCAACATCCACCTTTGAGGATTCACCCCCTTCACCCCCCAAACCCTATCCAGGTCACTCTCTTCTCCAGTCACCCTTTCTCCCTCCTCCCCCCTCTTGGAGTTCACTGACCAGATGAAGGAGCTGGTCACTGCAGGGACCAAACTTACATCCCGCCCTGCTCCCATTTTCTCTCCCCTAAACCCCCCTTGGCGTCCACCTCCACCGATGGCCTGCCCCCTCCCCCCCTCCACGACGGCTGCAGAATCATCCTCTCTCTCCCCAGCCTGATAAAAGCACAGCACATCCAGTTATTTGTCTACAAAATACAAGTACTAACTGATATGTGCTGGGTCCAGGCTGCAAGGCTAATGGCACTCATGTCTCTTCCCAGGAAAAACTGGGGCCCAGTGTGCTGGTAGCTTGCTCAATTCCTGTCTTAATAGGTAACAGGAAAAGAATGGTGAATCTGTTAAGAAACAGGAAGCCCTCCACTGGTTCTGCAAATTTATCAAATTTAGCATCCATTCCTCGTCAGCTACAGCTTGTCTAAAAAACTGGGTAGATAAGATTTTTAACACATTAAATTTAGCTTTATTAAATGTTAGGTTGTTGTCAGGAAAAACATTTTTAATCAATGGTTTTATCATCGAGTACAATCTTGAGTTTAAGTTTTTAACTGAAACTTGGTTAGACCAAGATAACAAAGCAGCTGTTCTTATCCCAACTTCAGTTTTATGAGTGAAGCTAGAGTGCATAAGAAAGGGGGTGGAGTTGCCATTTTGTTTAATGATTCCCTCCAATGCAAACAGATGTGTTATGGAAACTTTGATTCTTTTTAATATGTGGCTCTTCAGTTGAATTCCTCCACTTAAGCTATATTTCTAAATATCTACAGGTCACCTAAATACTGTGCTACCTTTTTTGATGTCTTTGTTGAACTGTTGTCCATTGTCTGTATTGACTTTGACTATATAGTTATTGTAGGTGATTTTAACATCCATGTTGATAACCCCCAGGACAGAGGGACTAAAGAACTGTGTTATGTTCTTGATAACTATGGACTGACCCAGCATGTGACGGAGCCCACACACAGGCACACTCTGGACTTAATCTCTAAGGGTCTGAACATTTCTAAGGTTGTGGTGACTGATGTTGCTCTCTCTGATCATTCCTGTGTTTTCTTTGAGAGTGTTATCTCCATGCACACAAATGTTCAAACAGAGGTAATCACAAATCGGTATATCACTGAAAACACCAGTGAAATATTTATTCAGACTTTCTCTTCCTCACTAAGACCAAGAAAGTGGATCATATAACTCTAGTTCTCAGATCTTTACACTGACTTCCTGTCTGTCAAAGAATTGATTTTAAAATACTGCTGTTGATTTATAAAGCACTGAATGGTTTAGGACCAAAATACATTTCTGATCTGCTGCTACATTATGAACCATCTAGACCTCTCAGGTCATCTGGGACAGGTCTGCTTTCTGTCTCCAGATTAAAAACTAAACATGGAGAAGCAGTGTTCAGTTTTTATGCTCCACATATCTGGAACAAACTCCCAGAAAACTGCAGGTCTGCTGCAACTCTCAGTTCTTTTACATCACAGCTGAAGACTTTTCTGTTTGTTGCTGCCTTTTATTAAACCAAATTTGAGGGTTAATATTTTACACTGCACTGTAACTTTTATTTTCTTGTTTTATCTGTCTTATTTCCTTTTGGCTTCCTTTTATTTCCAAATTTTTCAAACACTTTTTAATTGTTTTTATATGTCTTTTTACTTGTGTTGCTTTTATATTCTGTTTTGATGCCTTTTATGCTCTATGTAAAGCACTTTGAATTGCCTTGTTGAAATCTGCTATACAAATAAACTTGCCTTGCCTTGTGTCATTGTTGACAGAAACTGTTTCAAGGAGTGGCACAGATTAAAAAGCAACAACAACAACAAAAAAACACCTATGGTCACACTTGCTTTTTGTTGTAAATAGTTGTATATAGTTTGATTTTACCTCAGTGTTAACTTTACATGTTATATTTGCATTATTTGGGAACCCCTCACACTCTGGGAATGCAAGGCCTGTCATATAGTTCTGAGTCTAATTGTTTACATCAACTGTTTTGAAGAGTGGGACAGCTAAAAAGAAACACCTATGGCCACACTTGCTTTTTGTTGTAAACAGTTGTATATAGTTTGATTTTATCTCGGTCTTACTATTATATGTTCACATTTGCAACCTGTGTTATCATTTGCAACCTTAAAAATGTTTCCTTGAACATGTTTGTGTTTTTTATAGTAATAATAGGACAATTTTCAAATCGGATTTTATGTATTTTTTGTGTTTTTTGGGTCCAGTGTGTTTATATAGTATGTGAAAGTGAAAAAATAATTGTCAGGTCATATGGTATAGGTGATGTTGTGCTGAAAAAAAAGGTACCAAACATTGGCATGGTAAACATTTTTTAATGTGATATATAAAGGCAAATTCAAAAGAATGCAAAAATGGCCAAAATAGCCCAAGGGTTAAGGAGCACTCAATATGCATTGAATTATTTTATATGAGAAACATCTAAAGCAACTTTGTATATGAGAGCAATATGAAGAGGAGAGATGTTTGATTGGGTTCAAGTCAGGGCTCTGGCTGGGCTGCTCAAGGAAATTCAGAGTTGTCCCTAAGCCACTCCTGTGTTGTCTTGGCAGTGTTTTAATAGGGGTGTGCCCAAATACAAATATGTTATTTGGCAAAGCACAAATAGTGTTTTTCTTTCCGAATATTTGTTTCATACAAATATATTTAAAATGATTTGTTCACAAGACGAAAAAAAAAACATGTCAAATACCAGCGCGCAGATCGGTTACATCATTATCTCAGTCTCTGTCCTCTGCTCCACTGTTATGTCTATCTGCAGGTCTCAACAAGGGGAGTCACATCCACCTGCTACATGACGCACATTTCCTAATTTGGACATCACTCCTGGAGTTGGAGTATTCCCCAGAGATAAAGCTGAGCTACTGACACACACGAAATGCTCCCAAGGGAACACTTCTTGAACACTTACTGTAACAATTAAATTTTCTAAAATTAAAAATGTAATAAAAACAACAACAGGATTTTTAAGCCTCTTTCCACTTTTATTCGAATACAAACACAAATAATTTTGCTGCCACAACAAATACAGATACAAATACAAATACCGGGCCCTCTGCACATCCCTAGTGCTTAGGGTCATTGTCCTGCTGGAAGGTGAACCTTGATATCAGTGGCCTTTATCTCCTTCTTTGGCCAGTTTATTATACCAGGGGGGTATCTGATGACTGGCAGGGCATACGTGTCTGTATCTTGTTCCTCCTTCTTCCCATTCAGCCAACTTTTCAGGACCTGCCTTACTCTGTGTAGGTATTTGGCTGTGGCTGACTTCCTTGCAGCCTCCTCAAGGTTCCCATTTGCCTGCGGGATCCCAAGGTATTTGTAGCTGTCCTGAACATCTGCAATGCTGCCTTCTGGTAGCTCAACCCCCTTGGTCCTGATCATCTTCCCTCTCTTCGATACCATCTGACCACACTTATCTAGTCCGAATGACATACCGATGTCGTTGCTGTAGATCCTGGTGAGGTGGATCAGTGAGTCCATGTCTCGCTCATTCCTGGCATACAGCTTGATGTCATCCATGTAGAGGAGGTGACTGATGGTTGTTCCACTTCAGAACCGGTACCTGTAGCCACTCTTTGAGATGATCTGGCTGAGGGGGTTCAGGCCTATGCAGAACAGCAGCGGGGATAGTGCATCACCTTGGTATATACCGCACTTGATGGTAACTTGTGCAATTGGCTTTGAGTTGGCCTCCAGAGTCGTTTTCCACAGCCCCATTGAGTTCTTGATGAAGGCTCTTAGTGTCCTGTTGATGTTGTACATTTCCAAGCATTCCAGTATCCATGTGTGTGGCATTGAGTCATAGGCCCTCTTGTAGTCAATCGAGGCGGTGCACAGGTTGGTCTGCCTGGTCTTGCAGTCTTGGGTAACTGCTCTATCAACCAGTAACTGGTGCTTAGCACCCCTGGTATTACTACCAGTTCCTTTCTGGGCCCTGCTCACGTATTGGGCCATGTACCTATTCATCTTAGCCGCTATGATGCCTTACAGGAGCTTCCATGTTGTACAGAGGCAGGATATTGGCCGGTAGTTGGATGGGATTGTGCCCTTCTGGGGGTCCTTCATGATCAGGACTGTCCGCCCTTGGGTTAACCACTCTGGGTGCATCCCATCAATCAGCAGCTAGTTCATTTGTGCTGCCAGGCGTTCATAGAGTGCAGTCAGTTTGTTTAGCCAGTAGGTGTGGATCATGTCCGGGCCCAGTGCTGTCCAGCT
Organism: Thunnus maccoyii; assembly: GCF_910596095.1. Taxonomy (NCBI): domain Eukaryota; kingdom Metazoa; phylum Chordata; class Actinopteri; order Scombriformes; family Scombridae; genus Thunnus; species Thunnus maccoyii. Next base: position 992,113 of record NC_056533.1, on the reverse strand, counting down.
TTTCATACCTGACACTCATTCTTGGATGTCTGCCATTGTAACGGTTACTGGATCTTGTTCTGGGAGATTGCTTTGGTCTGCTCTTAGATCCACTAGCCACTGAGCATTGGTGTTATGTGATGCCTCCTTCTCCCATATGCTCTTCCAGTATTGTTCAGTCTCAGCCCTGGGAGGATCTGTTCTCGTGTTATTACCTTGCCACTGAGAGTACACTTTGGATGGTTCAGTGGAGAACATCCTATTTATTCTCCTGGCTTCTGCTTCTCCTGTGTATCTCTTCAGGCGGGTAGCCAGAGCTGTGAGCCTTTGCTTGGCAGTCTCCAGTGCCTCCGGTGTAGACAGCTTGTTGTACTTCCTGGGTATCCCTTTCGTCCCCACACCTTTCTGTAGCTCTGAGAGTTAACTAACTTCTCTCCGTGTTGCCTTGATCTTGGCCTCCAGCCTCCTTCTCCATGGAGGGTAATGTTCTTTGTGGCTCATGGTGTTCATCTTGTAGCCAAGCATCTCTAGGATCACTGTTGCTGTCTACAAACATCTTCTTCAAGATTGGTGATATTTCTATTGGCATTCTGGAGCAGCTGGCAGTCCTCACATGGCATAGTGCTTGGTTTTTGGTTAATAGCAGTTTGTGGGTACATACATACTTTACTGTATGCTCCAAAATGTTGTATTATTCCTTTCAATAATTCAGCAGTTTACATAGCATTTTGACAACCATGATTATAGAAAGCATGATAGCCAATTTAATTCAGTCATTCGTTTTCACAATGTGCTATTTGCTAGATTGATATACGGTATGTACTGTATGATCTTTGTGGCTGAACAACCCATGACTTCACTGTGTCCTCCCATAAACCAAGCATATGTTGCCAGTTACATTAATACTCTGTATGTGTATATCATTCTCTAGAAATGTCTGTGTTTTCAGCTATCAGAAGTAATGTGTCTAAGTCAGTGTTCATTCACATCTAGTCAGTCTGGGCCTCTCATATCTATCTGCCAGTCTGTTGTTGCTCAGTAAACATTCAAAATTTGTTTCATAATTGATTTTTTTGAGTGTCAACCCACTGCCTCTGTTGATATTTTTCCTTAACCTCAGGTCATGGTGATTGTCTTCAACAAAAGGTGGCTGGATGTTTCCATAGGAGCCATCTTTTGTCCCAGCTGTCAAGGTGCTGTGAAGTGATTTTCACAGATGCGTCAGATGTAGCAGAGGCATGTTCTCTGCTTTCATCTGATTCTTGGATGGAAAACAAAAATCAAACAAAAATCTGAAGCACAAGGTTGTTGTGTTGTATTTGATACACTATGGGTAAAATATTGGTGTGTTAATGCTTATGATCATTATCTCACATTTTCCATTAGTGCCCTCCTGCTGTTAGTTTGCATAGCATATAAAGTGTAGAGCTATGCTGCCCTTCAATTCTATCATACTGTCTATCATCTTGATCTTGATCTTTGTTGTCAATGTGTTTCTGGGTTAGGGCTGCTCAGCTGTAATGCAAACTACATATCAACATGTGAGAAGGATTTTTATAGCAAAAAGCCTAACAGACACTTACAAAACTGTGTTTTGATGATATTGTGCTCATGCTTGCACACTGCAAATGCATCACATTGTACAACATAAATGATGCTATTCATAGTTTATAAAAAATACAACAAAATGTAGTGCAACAGTTCCAAGGACATCTCAGAAAAGACCAAATGCCCTGTAATAATTTCTTACAAGTACAAAAGGAATTTTAAGTGCCATACAATGCACTTTGTGTATACTATAAACAATGGAATCGGGATGGAAAACCTTTCATGAACTGACTGATGAGAGAATCATTGTTGTGTTCAATTAGTGATAATAATAAGAAAACAATGTAGACTGTTGCTTTTCTGGCCTCCTTTTGGAGCATTGTATACCATTATTTGTGGGTAAACAGTGGAGAAATGACTGGAAATAAAGGGAGAGAGAGATGACAATAAATGTCTTTGGGTTCAATCAGAGTCATGTGGCTAATGGTTGGTGCTTTAAATCCCTATTACTTAAATCATGTTGTTGCTGCTGGTTACATTATATTTACATTAAATACTCTCCATTCACCATATACTAGCTATTAATGTTAGCCATTCCCCATGGAGCTCACTACAGTTTCATCCTGTATTTCTCTGTTTGGTCACAGAGTGGGCTTGTCCTGATCGGGGAGGACAGCATGTTCATCCAGCCACTGGTTGAAAACGATCCATCACAGTCATTCTCTGGACTTAAACACCGGCTGCTGCGACACCGTCGCTCCGCCAAGAGCAGCTCTGACCAGTCCAACTACTGTGGGACTTTAAAAGGTGAGTGACAGGGGGAGCGAGACTGGATGGCATGGGATATGGGATTATGGTCACACTGATATCAAGGTTTACTGATGCCACTTACAATGAGATGTTTACCACATTACATATGATGGATGTGATGCACAGTGCTACTTTTCAAGGTGTAAATAATTATTTCAAAGTTAAATGAGGTGTGAAGTGTTCAAACATACAGTCCCTGATCCTGTTGTGTTCAGTAGCAGCTATGTTTCCTCTCAGCTAAATGAAGGCTTTTTTTTTTTAATCCACACAAGCATCTGTCAATAATCAAAGAGTAAAGAAGGTTTGAGACCCACAAGAGAATATCATAGTACACTTCATCATTCAGCAAGCTCAGTAACAGCATTGTGCTCATTAAGTTAATAGCTGAGATTGGGGAACGCAGTGACATCACTAAAGGAAATCATACAGATCAAGAAACACGAGCAGTCAGATGATCAGACAGGTTGGAAACAAACATCCAGGTTGTACTTACTGTTCTTGTGCACACAGTTATTCTTTGCAATGAGGGACTGTCTGTTTATGTCTGACCTCCAAAAAGGCTCTTATATTCACCTAACCGATGAGAGTTTCAGTGCTGATGTGCAGTGTTTTGAAACTGATCAGCCAACACCTTGTTGAATTCGGGAACAAGTTGTTGAACTTTTCTATCTTGTTACACTCCTGAAAATGGTTCTCACAGTTTTGAAAGTAGTACTTTGCAAGTACAAATAGGATTTTTATGCTTGAATCGTTTTGGCAGAGAAATTGCTTCATACATGTGGGTCAAATTACAGCGGATAAGACTGGTGTGATTTTTTTTTTTTTTTTTTTTTTTTTTTTTAAGAATATGGGGAATGTTCCTTGCGCTCACCTCAAAAACCCTGAAAAAGCTCACAGTGAGCTGTGTGAATGAACTACTGTCTACCTCTCCACCCTACCAGCTGAAATGGGCCCATTGAACATCCCAGCGAAGCACTGCTAATAAATCATAGGTTTCACAGCAGCATTTACTGTTATCTGCTATCCTTTGATGTTCATTCAGCTCCAGTGTGTTGTAAGAGAGGCTGTGTGGAATACAGATGTTTCTTTATTTAATATGTATCTCCTTTCTGCTAAATTCTTGTTGGAACCTGCTAAGCCTCTTGCTGTTAATACTATCAAACACAGAGTAAACCCCTCTTTCTGCTCTGTTACATTAGTAATGTGCACATTTTCCTAACCCCTGGCATATCTTTGCCAAGATTATACTTTTTTGTAGTAAGAGGAATTCACAGTGAGGATTTTTTTGTCAAGGCAAAGCAAAGTGGGTCTTGAAGTATGGCAGTTTTTGTAGTGTGGAACATAACTGGGCACAAGATCCAGTCAAAAGTATTACAGACGAGCTGGAAATTGTCATGTAAAAGTTTAAATAGTTGCAGATTGAAGTTTTAGTTGTCCAAACATTTCTCTGAGCAGAGCACTGTTCTGGAGGCAGAACCATTCAGTGAAGTCAAAGAGCCACATAACACAGCTAGAGACCTGAATTAAGCAGGTCTGCTTGCTTTAGTAACTTCTCAGTAAATAACTGTTTTAGACTCTCTCTGAGGCACAGCTGTCATATATTCATTACATTTGATGCAAGTCAAAATGTAAACGTGATATTAGCTTTCATTGACCCCATTTCCACCTTGTTTGATCTGTATCTGAGCATCTTATTTAGATAAAAAAACATATTAATTGAAGCGTAGATGCACACAGAACATGTTGCCACAACTTTGTGGTTGGACCTCAGTCAGATGTAAATCCAATCTATACAGATTGGCCATATTTTTAGGAAGAATATCCACCCAACATGCTGAAATGGCACCTATCTCCTCCTGCTATTTGTAAAGACTTTTGCCACAAGAGACACTGGATGGGAGAGCCAAATCAGCTGAGCACGATTGTCTTTTACACCCAGTGGGCCAAAAGGAGACCACTGCCTTGCCTGCAGCTGTGCAGGAGAGGAAACATTGAAAGCAGTACGACAGGATGCGGAAGTGGGGCAGGCGTGACGGAGTGCAAGCTAGGCTAACTGCTAACCCATACAAACTGGCAGTTCCAACAATTATGCTGCCTAATGTTCATTCTCTGGACAGCAAACTGGATTATATAACCTCCCCATCAGTGCTGGTCACTCGTTGACATGCACCAGCTGTCAACATCAAACGGAGACATGCAGTTTCTCTCTTAAATGCACTGTGCTGCTAACTGTTCTTTTTGTCTCCTGGGATTTATATGTTTTTATCATTTTTAAGGGAATTTTTAGATATACAGCTTTATCCTTTCTGTTGTTGTTGCACTGCTGTGGGATGGGAGGAACAGCATTTTATTTTTTGTGTATGAAAGTACACAAGAAAATGACGATAAACTAAATCTTGAATCTTGAATGTTAACCTATGTAGCAAGGCTATTGAAAGGTAGCCTACAGATGTCTTCAGCTGTCTCCCTTTGTCACGTGACCCTCACCTTGTAAGTTGTAGTGCTTCCTCCAGAGTAGGGGAGAACGGGGTAACATGAGCCGCTTTTTACATTCGATGATTTTACTGCAAAATGAAAGTGTATTTGTTTCAAATAATAGTTACTATATATACCTCAGGTTGTTGTGTACCCATGGAAATTAAAACAAGTTATCTAATTATTATGGTTTTAGAACAATGAGCCATCAAAAAAAGTTAGTCCAATGGCACAACTTACCCCAAGGTAGGGGTAAAATGAGCATGGAGATGGGGTAAATAGTGCTACCATTATATACTGATATAAAAATTACACAAAATCAAACAAGTTAATTATAAAATTAAAAATAATTTTGAACTTTATTAATGCCATCAATTTAACTGTACAAAAACTTGTACTTTTAAGTAAAATCATATGTTTGTGTCTTGTTGTTCAACATGTTACCGAAACACTTTCAGTAAAGATTAAACTGTGATCTTTGCGTGTTAGTTACAGAAAGAATGTGTGTGTAAATGTGCTTTTGTGTATACAGACAGGTGACAAATTAAAGGAAAAACTGGTACAGGTCTGAATGCTTGACCCCTACAGTGTGGGTGTCTAGGGGCTCTGTTATGCTGTGGGGGGCATTTTGCTGGCATGGTTTGGGTCCACTAGTCCCCTTAGAGGGGAAGGGTCACTGCAAATCAATACAAAGTTGTTCTGAGTGATCACCTTTATCCTGTGATGAAACATTTCTATCCTGATGGGAGTGGTCTCCTCCAGGATGACAATGCCCAGATCCGTAGGGCATGAGGGGTCACGGAATGGTTTGATGAGTATGAAAATGATATGACTCATATGCTATGGCCTTCACAGTCACCAGATTTCATCCCAACTGAACACCTATGGCAGATTTTGGACTGAGGTGTCAGACAGCGCTCTCCACCACCACCATCAAAACACCAAATGAGGAAATATCTTTTTGAAGAATAGTGTTCATCCCTCCAGAAGAGTTCAGAGACTTGTAGAATCAATGCCAAAGTGTATTGAAGCTGTTCGGGCAGCATTTGGTGGCCCAACACCTTACTGAGACACTTTATGTCGGCTTTTCCTTTAATTTGTCTGTATGTACAGCATGTTTGTTTGTGGCTTAAATTTAACATTAGTCAACAATTAGGTATTTATTCATCAACATTGTAGCACTTGTAACAGGGATCAAACATGAACACTGTCTCTAGCCTCTAGAATATCAGAAAATAGTTTTGGGGGTAAATTGAGCCATTGACTCAACTTGCCCCAACATCACTGGCACGTTTTACCCCACTACCTCCACTTTGACAAAACTGTTTCACACAGTGGCTCAGATCCACAATTATGCTAAGTTTATGACCTTGTTTTGTAGCTTACACTGACTTAAATTAACATGTAATAATGTCAAAAACTTATCTTTTTTAGTTAAGATACAAGCCTGATAACTTTAGTAACATGATGAATTCACTTGGCATGACAAGATGGATTGAGTAATGTGAACTATACTTTCTTAATTTGTGGTCATTTGATTACTTATGTTTACGGTTACCTAGAGAAAGGAGGTGGCTCATTTTACCCACTGGCTCTGTTTACCCTGTTCTCCCCTATCCCGCATCGCTTGCCTTGATCTGAGCCTGTTGTCTGTGTTGACACATACATGTGGCTGTACTTTACTTGTTCTAATGACTACACAGCACAATGTCAGATCTTTATTTCTTGAAAAGCATATTTCCTGACATGAACAGGATAAAGAACATGGTATTATTTGTTCCGTTTCACAGAGGATGTGGAAGATGTGACAAAAGCAAACAGTAGAACTTGTTTTGCTATAAACCTCTATGAAGATAAAGTCATCAAGTTAAATGCTTCATAAATAATTACCATATTGGTTTGAATTTTTTTTCCTGTAAATATGTCTGAAAAAATGGAGTCATCTTATATACGGGATCTAGACTTTTAAATTTCAATATACATTCACAACAACAGATGGTGCAAAAAATTTGTAAAAAAAAGTGCTCCCCCCTGAGCTACTGTCCCTCACAACCATCCCACAGTGCTGGGGGGCCTGAAAGATGGAGAGACACAGTGATGGAACAAAGTGGCTCAAAAGTAGGCCAAGTTAACCAACAACTGAGTAACAGTAACATAATGAGTGTTGTCATCAACTCGACTACTCCACTGTCTATTCTCTGCTCTGCTGAGGTTCATATGTGTGTGGAGCGGCAGTCCCGGCCACGGTGAAACAGAAGAGAGGGGAGAGACTCAGTGCGACCATAAATGACAGCAAAACAC